>NW_026689819.1:0-32500 GCF_943734765.1 Anopheles ziemanni | reverse complement strand
ACTTTGTTCATTACACCACAGTATTAAGTATGGTGTCCTCTTCCACATAGGGCAAGCTAGAATTAACTATCTTACCCAGGACCGCCGAAGCAGTGTGGACCAGGGGAGGACTATACTTTATACTTCACACACTAGCCATATTGAAGTCATCACTTGGTTGAAGCACTGAACTAGGGCGAGTCTATCGTTTACTTTGCATTGGGATAATACGCTGCATGCTCTCTTAGGTTAATGTCATGTGGTTGGCTATAGAGCATGCCCAAGTGATGACTTTGTTTAAAGCTCAACAGGTAGAGTATTATGTCCTCTTCCACATAGGGCAAGCTAGAATTAACTATCTTACCCAGGACCGCCGGAGCAGCGTGGACCAGGGGAGAACTATACTTTGTCTTGTATGCCCTCTTCCACATAGGGCAAGCTAGAATTAACTATCTTACCCAGGACTGCAAAGCAGCGTGGACCAGTGGAGGACTATACTTTGTTCATTACACCACAGTATTAAGTATGGTGTCCTCTTCCACATAGGGCAAGCTAGAACTAACTATCTTACCCAGGACCGCCGAAGCAGTGTGGACCAGGGGAGGACTATACTTTATACTTCACACACTAGCCATACTGAAGTCATCACTTGGTTGAAGCGCTGAACTACGGCGGGGTAATCGTTTACAGGTTATAATCATATAGCTGCATGCTCATTAGTAGATAATGGAATATTGTATGGCAATATGAGCATGCCCAAGTGATGACTTTGTTTCAAGCTCAACAGGTAGGGTATTGAGTCCTCTTCCACATAGGGCAAGCTAGAATGAACTATCTTACCCAGGACCGCCGGAGCAGCGTGGACCAGTGGAGGACTCTATACTTTATACTTCACACCACAGTATTGAGTACGACTTGCATAAAGCCCCTAATGAGAACCACGAGGGCTCTCTCAATGTAGAACCACGAGGGCTCTAGTACCGATTCTCTCGGTACGGCTTGGTCCGTGTTCCTTTATGCTTGTACTCTTAGAAAGTCTCAACCCGGAGGTCTTGACTTTGATTGTCATAGTTGGACTACGACGGGGCATCCGACCATTGCTGATCGAACACCCCTGATTCACCATCTTTCGGGTAGGCGGTACGCGTACCTCCGGACGCGGAAGTCTCAACCCGGAGGTCTTGACTTTGATTGTCATAGTTGGACTACGACGGGGCATCCGACCATTGCTGATCGAACACCCCTGATTCATCATCTTTCGGGTAGGCGGTGCGCGCACTTCCGACGCGGAAGTCTCAACCCGGAGGTCTTGACTTTGTATTGTCATAGTTGGACTACGACGGGGTATCCGACTCATCGAATACCCCAGAAGCACACCATCTTTCGGGTAGGCGGTACGCGTACCTCCGGACGCGGAAAGTCTCAACCCGGAGGTCTTGACTTTGGTTGTCATAGTTGGACTATGACGGGGCATCCGACCATTGCTGATCGAACACCCCTGTTACACCATCTTTCGGATAGGCGGTGCGCGACACCACCGACGCGGAAAGTCTCAACCCGGAGGTCTTGACTTTGTATTGTTGGATAGTCCTCTTCCACTATAGGGCAAGCTGGAAATATTCCATTTTACCCAGGACTGCCGAGGCAGCGTGGACCAGGGGAGAACTTCACGGAATCTTCAGGCATCCATGATTGCCATAGTGCGTAAGCCGCCGCTGTGTGCGTCAACTCGTTCCCCGTGAGGAGGAGTCTAGCCGCCGCTAAAAGACGAAGCATTAAGTGTCCTCATTCCACTATAGGGCAAGCTAGAATGAACTATCTTACCCAGGACCGCCGAAGCAGCGTGGACCAGGCGAAGACTATACTTTATACTTCACACCACAGTATTGAGTACGACTTGCATAAAGCCCCTAATGAGAACCACGAGGGCTCTCTCAATGTAGAACCACGAGGGCTCTAGTACCGATTCTCTCGGTACGGCTTGGTCCGTGTTCCTTTATGCTTGTACTCGCGGAAAGTCTCAACCCGGAGGTCTTGACTTTGATTGTCATAGTTGGACTACGACGGGGCATCCGACCATTGCTGATCGAACACCCCTGATTCACCATCTTTCGGATAGGAGGTGCGCCCACCTCCGACGCGGAAGTCTCAACCCGGAGGTTCGGACTTAGAGTTTTTCCCATTTAAAAGTTTTTCTCTTAGCCATACTGAAGTCATCACTTGGTGAACGATTGAACTAGGGCGGGTTAATCGTTTATAGGTATCATGTGGTTTGCATGCTCTCTTAGGTTAAGGTCATGTGGTTGGCTATCGAGCATGCCCAAGTGATGACTTTGTTTCACGCTTGCTTGATTTCTTCAAGATTCCCTGTTATATAGTGTAATCATTCGAGAACAGGGAATCTTTGGTTTTGCTCAACAGGTATTGGATGTCAACTTGGTATCTAGATCGCATTAAGTCTCAACCCTTAGGTTCGGACTTGTATAGTGACATCTTGTTACGGTCTTGAGTCTCAACCCGCAGGTTCGGACTACTTAGTGTTTGATCGAATATAATATGGCAACTTGTGCCTAAGTCTCAACCCGCAGGTTCGGACTTCTGTTTATTTGGCCAATGTATGTATAAGGCAACTTGTGCCTAAGTCTCAACCCGCAGGTTCGGACTTGTGTATTTGTTCGAAGTCATGTATAAGGCAACGTGTGCCTAAGTCTCAACCCGCAGGTTCGGACTTGTTAGTGTTTCGTCAACTTTCATATGGCAACTTGTGCCTAAGTCTCAACCCGCAGGTTCGGACTTGTGTATTTGTTCGAAGTCATGTATAAGGCAACTTGTGCCTAAGTCTCAACCCGCAGGTTCGGACTTCATAGTGTTTCGTCAATGTTCATATGGCAACTTGTGCCTAAGTCTCAACCCGCAGGTTCGGACTTCTATAGTGTTTCGTCAATTATCATATGGCAACTTGTGCCGAAGTCTCAACCCGCAGGTTCGGACTTCTGGAAGGATCACTTGGCCACTAATGATCCTTCCGCAGGTTCACCTACGGAAACCTTGTTACGACTTTTACTTCCTCTAAATCATCAAGTTCGGTCAACTTCGATAAAGCAGACGCGGTTCACGAGGATCCAGCGAACGATCATCTCCAAAGACCTCACTAAATAATCCATCGGTAGTAGCGACGGGCGGTGTGTACAAAGGGCAGGGACGTATTCAACGCTGGCTGATGACCAGCACTTACTAGAAGTTCCGAGTTCATATGGACCATTGCAATCCATAATCCCTACTAAGTGAGTATTTGAGTGATTTCCCGTTCCTCTCGGAATAGGAGACACGCTGCTACCCACATTGTAGCACGCGTGTAGCCCAGAACATCTAAGGGCATCACGGACCTGTTATCGCTCGATCTCATTTTGCTAAACACAAATTGTCCTGCTAAGCAGCGTACCGTAAGTGCACTTGCGCACACGAACAGCGAAGGTGTCAGGTCATACTCCACCGAAAGGTCCTAACCCGTTCCAATCGGCATCGACGCATTAACGCTGACTGCGTTCTAGTTAGCATATGTGAGTCACGTTCGTTATCGGAATTAACCAGACAAATCAATCCACGAACTAAGAACGGCCATGCACCACTACCCTTAAATTTGAGAAAGAGCTATTAATCTGTCTCACCTCCATAAGTTCGGACCTGGTAAGTTTTCCCGTGTTGAGTCAAATTGAACCGCAAGCTCCATTTCATTGTGGTGCCCTTCCGTCAATTCCTTTAAGTTTCAACTTTGCAACCATACTTCCCCCGGAACCTGACTTTGGTTTCCCGGAAGCTACTGAGAGCACCTGGTTGTAGCGTCTCCCAATTGCTAGTTGGCATCGTTTACGGTTAGAACTAGGGCGGTATCTAATCGCCTTCGATCCTCTAACTTTCGTTCTTGATTAAAGAAAGCATCCTTGACAAATGCCTTCGCTTTAGTTAGTCTTACGACGGTCTACGAATTTCACCTCTCGCGCCGTAATACTAGTGTCCCCAACTACTTCTGTTAATCATTACCTCCGGTCTGAGTACAAACCAATGAAAGATTAGACCAAGGTCGTATTCCATTATTCCATGCAAGATTATTCTAGGGCGTTTGGGCACCCTGCTTTAAGCACTCTAATTTGTTCAAGGTAAACGTGAGCGGTCGAGCTCTATGTTACACTTGCACCCGTTGAAGGGCACACCATGACACAGACTTGGTGCCCTACCACACCATTGAGTCGCAACCAGATTCCGACTTGGCCCACCGACCACGGGTTGACCGGGTCGGCGGAGCCGGACTGTGTTGGACAAGTATCAACTTCGAACGTTTTAACCGCAACAATTTTAATATACGCTAGTGGAGCTGGAATTACCGCGGCTGCTGGCACCAGACTTGCCCTCCACTTGATCCTCGTAGAAGGATTTATGCTCTACTCATTCCAATTATGAAACATCATTAAAGAGTTTCATATTGTTATTTCTCGTCACTACCTCCCCGTCCCGGGATTGGGTAATTTACGCGCCTGCTGCCTTCCTTGGATGTGGTAGCCATTTCTCAGGCTCCCTCTCCGGAATCGAACCCTGATTCCCCGTTACCCGTTGCAACCATGGTAGTCCTCTATACTACCATCCATAGTTGATAGGGCAGATATTTGCGAGATCTGTCGTCGGTGCGAGACCATACGATCAGCATCATTATCCAGACTTCAACTCAATGACACGGAGAACCCGCGATTGGTTTGACTAATAAGTGCACCAGTTCCCGCGAGGGTCCTGGCATGTTGCATGTATTAGCTCTAGATTTTCCACAGTTATCCAAGTAACTAGGTTGATGATCTCGTAAATTATAGCTGTTATACTGAGCCTTATGCGGTTTCACATTAAATCTGTTTGTACTTAGACATGCATGGCTTAACCTTTGAGACGAGCGTATATTACTGGTAGGATCAACCAGAATTCCGACTTTGCGTTCGAATGTTCATTGTCCCATTGCACCCGGAGGAGCAAACACCACGTTCTATATGTTGTCAAGTCCGGTAGCACACGGGAGGCGAGCCCCCGTGCGAACCTCATTGCCCTCGTATCACACACACCCGATGCACCGGACAGGCACTTGAGCGGCATTCGACTCCGCTAAGCGCACGTGCGCCCGATTGTGCATGCGCTGACGGGGCCTTCATACCCCTACCACAGCGACCTTATGCCAAACTTCCATGAATACTTAGGTGAGCTGACAAGGGCCTTCATTTCCCTACCATCAACTAAAGGACACGCTAGGCGCGTCCGATCATTGCAACTGCGGGGCTTTCATACCCCAATCACCACAGTACGCAATTCACCAGAGTTTAATCACAACCCCCCCGGACATGGCACACTATTAACTTGCAACAAAACTTAGTGTGTGCCGGGCACATCGGTTCCACAAAATCATTCCCGATGTACCCCAATTGGGGTTGTGAACGCATCCATGGTCCTCTGACACACCCAACCAAGCGTGGATACTACATACCTCAAACACCCAGTACACTAACAGACAAATCAATATATGGTTGCTTTCCCCCAGACATTTGCCAATCACTTGGCACCCGGACGGGAACTCGCTCCTGATTGCGCCATTGCCACCCATTTGCCAAGAGCGAGTTCTGTATGTAGATTTCATTTGGAAAGACAACCGTGTACTGGATATTCTATCCGACGATTACAGATGACGAGTACGAGACTCGACTACACTCACGGATAATACATTTTGGGTCGAGATTGCTTTCGGGGTTTTCGATTGGTCTTGCGCTTGTAAACGTATAACTTTGACTTGTGGTAACCTCGGTATGTTAGTCGATCACGTGGTTGTGAACTGGGTAAGGGTGGGCAATCTGTTCACTTGCACTCTGGGTAGGAATATGGTGAGCGCTATAGGTTAAAGATCATGGTATGGTTCCATCGTGATGACTTTCGCTAGATAGTAGTATGTTTGGATAGTTATAACGTTTTTGGCCATTTGTTCATAGTGTTCGGTCCATTGAGGAATTCGATTGGTCTTTGCTTCACACACGTGGTCGATCACTTGGATGTGAACTAGGGTGAGATTAAGGTGTTCACTAGTGCTCTTCGGTTTTGGATCAGTAATGAGCACTTGATTGGTTTCGCATAATATGTATCCATAGTGATGACTCTTTCCAGCTTAAGATTTCGTTACCAGTTTCGAATCCTCCCCACGTTCGCTTTTACTTGGTTAGGTTTTCGAGTGTAGATTTGAAAGCAATCTCATGTATATATCCCATCTGATATAAGCCACTGACAGTTCATGTCACCTCGTTCAACTCTCGCTGGGTCACAGAAGTATGTTACTGCGCCCATTATCCCTACTCGGATAGGTTCGGTTCGTTCGTTTTATACTACGGTGAGTAAACTCAATTTGTGCATCGCATAGCCATGGAAAGCAAGCTTTCGCGGGCCTCTTCGACTGTTTTGATACGAGCTGTGCCCGTGATGCTTGTCATCCCAGGATACTAGACCCCTTTGGACGACCGCATGACCATCAGAAAGTAAATTCCACGTTCGGTTTATTTGCTACTTCCACCGTTCTAGTACTATGGGGTTGGAACCCCTAACATAAAGTATCTATGTAGAACCACGAGGGCTCTCAATGTAGAACCACAAGGGCTCTAGTACCGATTCTCTCGGTACGCTTGGTCCGTGTTCCTTTATGTTTGTACTCTTGTGTGTATAAAATTCATGTTCGATTTGGGATATTTGCTACTTTCACCTGTGCGCTGTGTATAACTACGGAGAAACTCAATTTGTGCATCGCATAGCCATGGAAAGCAAGCTTTCGCGGGCCTCTTCGACTGTTTTGATACGAGACTGTGCCCGTGATGCTTGTCATCCCAGGATACTAGACCCCTTTGGACGACCGCATGACCAACAGAATGTAAATTCCAGTTCGTTTTTGGATATTTGCTACTGTCACCGTTTGAGTACTATGGGGCTTGAACCCCGAACATAAAGTCTTTGTGTAGAACCACGAGGGCTCTATAGTACCGATTCTCTCGGTACGCTTGGTCCGTGTTCCTTTATGTTCGTACTCTTGTGTGTATAATATTCATGTTCGATTTGGGATATTTGCTACTGTCACCGTTTGAGTACTATGGGGCTTGAACCCCTAACATAAAGTCTTTGTGTAGAACCACGAGGGCTCTATAGTACCGATTCTCTCGGTACGCTTGGTCCGTGTTCCTTTATGTTCGTACTCTTGTGCGTATATTATTCATGTTCGGTTTGGGATATTTGCTACTTTCACCAGGGTCCCTTTCTTCATACAAGTCTGCCTTGCTAATGTGTTAACTTTATAGTGTAGTTCTGACATCCCAATTTTGGGACTTAGCCGATTTTTCATGAATTTCCATATGACCCATAGGGTCCCTTTCTTCATACAAGCTTGCCTAGGGCGATCGGTCAAAACTTGTCTTACTATTCGATTGGTCTTCGCACTTTCACCCTAGGCAATTCGCCTAGGTCTGTCTTCTTGAGGAGGCCAAAACCCGAAATAAGGAGGTCTGGCCGACCCTGAAACCTCCCCTGTCTTAACTACACTAACCCGATTTTTCAGGGTCCTCAGCGCCATACAACTTTGCCTAGGTCACTTATACTCTTGACTTAGGCCATCTGACTTGGTCCGTGTTTCTTCCAAGGGTTCACCTAGGTACTTTGCCTTGCTTGATGTGGTAACTTTATAGTGTAGTTCTGACATCCCAATTTTGGGACTTAGCCGATTTTTCATGAATTTCCATATGACCCTAAGGGTCCCTTTCTTCATACAAGCTTGCCTAGGGCGATCGGTCAAAACTTGTCTTACTATTCGATTGGTCTTCGCACTTTCACCCTAGGCAGTTCGCCTAGGTCTGTCTTCTTGAGGAGGCCAAAACCCGAAATAAGGAGGTCCAGCCGACCCTGAAACCTCCCCTGTCTTAACTACACTAACCCGATTTTTCATGGTCCTTAGCGCCATACAACTTTGCCTAGGTCACTTGTACTCTTGACTTAGGCCATCTGACTTGGTCCGTGTTTCTTCCTAGGGTTCACCTAGGTACTTTGCCTTGCTTGATGTGGTAACTTTTTAGTGTAGTTCAGACATCCCAATTTCGGGACTTAGCCGATTTTTCGTATATTTCCATATGACCCATAGGGTCCCTTTCTTCATACAAGCTTGCCTAGGGCGATCGGTCAAAACTTGTCTTACTATTCGATTGGTCTTCGCACTTTCACCCTAGGCACTTTGCCTAGGTCTGTCTTCTTGAGGAGGCCAAAACCCGAAATAAGGAGGTTCAGCCGACCCAGAAACCTCCCCTGTCTGAACTACACTAACCCGATTTTTCAGGGTCCTCAGCGCCATACAACTTTGCCTAGGTCACTTGTACTCTTGACTTAGGCCATCTGACTTGGTCCGTGTTTCTTCCTAGGGTTCACCTAGGTACTTTGCCTTGCTTGATGTGGTAACTTTTTAGTGTAGTTCAGACATCCCAATTTTGGGACTTAGCCGATTTTTCATGTATTTCCATATGACCCATAGGGTCCCTTTCTTCATACAAGCTTGCCTAGGGCGATCGGTCAAAACTTGTCTTACTATTCGATTGGTCTTCGCACTTTCACCCTAGGCAGTTTGCCTAGGTCTGTCTTCTTGAGGAGGCCAAAACCCGAAATAAGGAGGTTCAGCCGACCCAGAAACCTCCCCTGTCTGAACTACACTAACCCGATTTTTCAGGGTCCTCAGCGCCATACAACTTTGCCTAGGTCACTTGTACTCTTGACTTAGGCCATCTGACTTGGTCCGTGTTTCTTCCTAGGGTTCACCTAGGTACTTTGCCTTGCTTGCTGTGGTAACTTTTTAGTGTAGTTCAGACATCCCAATTTTGGGACTTAGCCGATTTTTCATGTATTTCCATATGACCCATAGGGTCCCTTTCTTCATACAAGCTTGCCTAGGGCGATCGGTCAAAACTTGTCTTACTATTCGATTGGTCTTCGCACTTTCACCCTAGGCAGTTTGCCTAGGTGTAGCTTCTTGAGGAGGTCAAAACCCAAAATAAGGAGGTTCAGCCGACCCAAAAACCTCCCCTGTCTAAACTACACTAACCAGATTTTTCAGGGTCCTCACCGTCATACAACTTTGCCTAGGTCACTTGTTCTCTTGACTTAGGCCATCTGACTTGGTCCGTGTTTCTTGCTAGGGTTCACCTAGGTACTTTGCCTTGCTTGATGTGGTAACTTTTTAGTGTAGTTCAGACATCCCAATTTTGGGACTTAGCCGATTTTTCATGTATTTCCATATGACCCATAGGGTCCCTTTCTTCATACAAGCTTGCCTAGGGCGATCGGTCAAAACTTGTCTTACTATTCGATTGGTCTTCGCACTTTCACCCTAGGCAGTTTGCCTAGGTGTAGCTTCTTGAGGAGGTCAAAACCCAAAATAAGGAGGTTCAGCCGACCCAAAAACCTCCCCTGTCTAAACTACACTAACCAGATTTTTCAGGGTCCTCACCGTCATACAACTTTGCCTAGGTCACTTGCACTCTTGACTTAGGCCATCTGACTTGGTCCGTGTTTCTTGCTAGGGTTCACCTAGGTAGTTTGCCTTGCTTGATGTGGTAACTTTTTAGTGTAGTTCTGACATCCCAATTTTGGGACTTAGCCGATTTTTCATGTATTTCCATATGACCCTTAGGGTCCCTTTCTTCATACAAGCTTGCCTAGGGCGATCGGTCAAAACTTGTCTTACTATTCGATTGGTCTTCGCACTTTCACCCTAGGCAGTTTGCCTAGGTGTAGCTTCTTGATGAGGCCAAAACCCAAAATAAGGGGGTTCGGCCGACCCAAAAACCTACCCTGTCTAAACTACACTAACCAGATTTTTCAGGGTCCTCAGCGCCATACAACTTTGCCTAGGTCACTTGTTCTATTGACTTAGGCCATCTGACTTGGTCCGTGTTTCTTCCTAGGGTTCACCTAGGTACTTTGCCTTGCTTGGTGTGGTAACTTTTTAGTGTAGTTCTGACATCCTCATTTTGGGACTTAGCCGATTTTTCGTAAAATACCATATGACCCATATGGGTCCTTTCCTTCATATAAGTTTGCCTTGCTTGGTATGGTAACATTTGAGTGTAGTTCTGACATCATCATTTTGGGACTTAGCCGATTTTTCGTAAAATACCATATGACCCATATGGGTCCTTTGCTTCATATAAGTTTGCCTTGCTTGGTGTGGTAACATTTGAGTGTAGTTCTGACATCATCATTTTGGAACTTAGCCGATTTTTCGTAAAATACCATATGACCCATCAGGGTCCTTTCCTTCATATAAGTTTGCCTTGCTTGGTGTGGTAACTTTTTAGTGTAGTTCTGACATCCCCATTTTGGGACTTAGCCGATTTTTCGTAAAATACCATATGACCCATCAGGGTCCTTTGCTTCATATAAGTTTGCCTTGCTTGGTATGGTAACATTTGAGTGTAGTTCTGACATCATCATTTTGGGACTTAGCCGATTTTTCGTAAAATACCATATGACCCATATGGGTCCTTTGCTTCATATAAGTTTGCCTTGCTTGGTGTGGTAACTTTTTAGTGTAGTTCTGACATCCCCATTTTGGGACTTAGCCGATTTTTCGTAAAATACCATATGACCCATCAGGGTCCTTGCCTTCATATAAGTTTGCCTTGCTTGGTGTGGTAACATTTGAGTGTAGTTCTGACATCCCCATTTTGGGACTTAGCCGATTTTTCGATCAATACCATATGACCCATCAGGGTCCTTTGCTTCATATAAGTTTGCCTTGCTTGGTGTGGTAACATTTGAGTGTAGTTCTGACATCATCATTTTGGGACTTAGCCGATTTTTCGTAAAATACCATATGACCCATCAGGGTCCTTTGCTTCATATAAGTTTGCCTTGCTTGGTGTGGTAACATTTGAGTGTAGTTCTGACATCCCCATTTTGGGACTTAGCCGATTTTTCGTAAAATACCATATGACCCATCAGGGTCCTTTGCTTCAAATAAGTTTGCCTTGCTTGGTGTGGTAACCTTTGAGTGTAGTTCTGACATCATCATTTTGGGACTTAGCCGATTTTTCGTAAAATACCATATGACCCATCAGGGTCCTTTCCTTCATATAAGTTTGCCTTGCTTGATGTGGTAACATTTGAGTGTAGTTCTGACATCCCCATTTTGGGACTTAGCCGATTTTTCGTAAAATACCATATGACCCATCAGGGTCCTTTGCTTCATATAAGTTTGCCTTGCTTGGTGTGGTAACATTTGAGTGTAGTTCTGACATCCCCATTTTGGGACTTAGCCGATTTTTCGTAAAATACCATATGACCCATCAGGGTCCTTTCCTTCATATAAGTTTGCCTTGCTTGGTGTGGTAACCTTTGAGTGTAGTTCTGACATCATCATTTTGGGACTTAGCCGATTTTTCGTAAAATACCATATGACCCATCAGGGTCCTTGCCTTCATATAAGTTTGCCTTGCTTGATGTGGTAACATTTGAGTGTAGTTCTGACATCCCCATTTTGGGACTTAGCCGATTTTTCGATCCATACCATATGACCCATCAGGGTCCTTGCCTTCATATAAGTTTGCCTTGCTTGGTGTGGTAACATTTTAGTGTAGTTCTGACATCACCATTTTGGGACTTAGCCGATTTTTCGTAAAATACCATATGACCCATCAGGGTCCTTTGCTTCATATAAGTTTGCCTTGCTTGGTGTGGTAACACATGAGTGTAGTTCTGACATCCCCATTTTGGGACTTAGCCGATTTTTCGACCAATACCATATGACCCATCAGGGTCCTTTGCTTCATATAAGTTTGCCTTGCTTGGTGTGGTTACATTTGAGTGTAGTTCTGACATCCCCATTTTGGGACTTAGCCGATTTTTCGATCCATCCTATATGACCCATCAGGGTCCTTTTTCTTCATATAAGTTTCCCAAGACTTAGTGCTTTTTACCTTTGGACACCAATATCACCCTTACGGGTATCTTTGATCTTCGCACCATGTATTGACCAAATGTAGGTCTTGGTATGCCAAACTTATAATTGTTCTACACCAAGTCTCTATCTTGAACCATTAAGGCTCTAACTTGCACCAATTGCTTGGTACTCTTGGTCCGTGTTTCATCGCATACTGACTTCTTGACTTAGTGCTTTTTTCCTTTGGACACCAATATCACCCTTGCGGGTATCTTTGATCTTCTCACTTTGTATTGACCGAATGTAGGTCTTGCCATGCCAAACATATAATTGTTCTACACCAAGTCTCTATCTCGTACCGCCAGCTCGGTACATTCGATAAACCTGCCCTTAAGGCACCCGGGACTTAGCCATTTTTTCACATTTTTCATGATTTTGAGGCAACTTTTCTCGACTTTGTCACCTTATATCACCAAGATCCTTTCCCTTTAGCGCTTCACTCTGTTCGTATGATATTTAGCGCTGACTATCACCTTTCTATCGCTGAGCTCAACTTCTTATTCGGTGCCATAGAGCCAGAGATATTGGGTGTATGCTGTTATAAGGGAAGTTTGTCACTTTTTCAAAGGCCCACTTTGGGACGCCCATATCTCACCTTCAGGTATCTTCGATCTTCTTGTCGTCTATGGACGAAACTTAGGTCTTGTCTTGGCCAACTTATACATGTTCTACGGCCAAGCCGTATCTCTTACCGCCAGCCCGGTATTTTTGGACTTAGTCGGATTTTCGCCTCTCGTGGTAACAATTTCTGACTTTGACTCACAATAACACCTGAACGGTCACATGCTAGCGCTTTGCTTGGCAAGAATTATAGTTAGCGCTACCTTTTCTCTTTCCATCGATACCTTGTTCGTTCCATTCCATGCCATACAGCCGAAGTTATGATGTTTCCCGTTTTCCATATCATGTGGAGCTTATGCTCTGGGAAAACCATCTAACACCTGTACCACCCTTTTGGGTACCACCGATCTCGTCACTATGTTCGGGCCAAATATAGGTTATAACATGCCCAACATATAATTGTTCTACACCAAGTCTCTATCTCTTACCGCCTGCTCGGTATTTTACTCGTAAGTCCAAATTTCACAACTTGTACTTTTTGGCCCAATGTACTCGAGTTTCAATTTTGGTAACATTTTTCGACTTTGACACTTAATAACTTCCAAATCATGCTAGTTAGCGCTTTGCTTTCTTCTAGTCGTATCTAGCGCTGGGTGTTACCTTTCCAAAACATATCCTAGCTTAACAATCCATGCCATACAGCCGGAGCTATACGGTGCACAAGTCAAATCCATTTTAGCCATGTTTCATTTTTGCCAATTTTTGACCACTCGTATCACCCTTCCAGAGTGGTCCGATCTTCTCGCTGTCTATGGACGACTTTTAGGTCTCGTAGAGGCAAACTTATAAGTATTCTACGTCAACCCGCTATCTCTTACCGCCTGCTCGGTATTCTTGGTCTTGTGTGATTTTTGGAAATTTTGGTATTATTTTTCCACTTTGTCGCTTAATAACTCAGTTTTGCTCAACACTTAGCGCTTCGGTTGTTTGGGATTATAGTTAGCGCTCGGTTCGACCTTTCCAACACTGATCTTAGCTTGTCGATCCGTTCCATACAGCCTGAGTTATTCGCGATACCGTGTTTCAACCCATTTCTCAAGTCTCGTTTTGGTCCAACTTTGAACCAGCCATATCACCCTGATGGGTACCTCCGATCTTCTCGCTCTATATTGGCCAAAGTTAGGTCTTGTGGTAACGTACTTATGATTGTTCTACGCCGTGTTCGTAGCTCTTATCGTTCGCCCGCTATTTTCGATCATAAGGTGAATTTTCGCCTCTAAACCACCATTTTTCACCTTTGCCCTCTAATATGACCGACTTGCTCAACACCTAGCGCTTCGCTTGGTAGGACACATAGCTAGCGCTCGTCAAGACCTTTCCAACGCATATCCAAGCTTTCCGATCCGAGCCATACAGCCTGAGCTATAGGCGATACCGTTTTTCCCATTTTCTTGGTCACACGCACTTTAGGGTACCCCTTTTTGCCTTTGACCCTTAATACCTCCTCCGGGTCACTAGTAGGCGCTCAGCTTGGTAGGAAACATAGCTAGAGCAGGCCTTCACCTTTCCAAAACTGCCGAAAGTGTACCGATCCGACATCTAGAACCAAAGTTATGGTCATTCCCATCATGCTCTACTTTCATGGTCAACCTCCACCAAGCACACCTAGGTTGGACCAACTTTCACCAACTCATCTCGAACCCCAAATTTGCTTCGACCTACTAGGTTTCCCTAGCAAAGTGGCCAAAACATCCATTACAACACGACTGGTCTTTCTGGTGGTCGACCTAGGCGACTTTGTTCGACGACCACCACCCCATGGAACTAAAAGACGTCCCTTGATACGGACCACCGATACATTTTCCGGCCTGTCTAAACTACACTCATCGAAATTTTTTTGGGTCCCCACCGTCATACAAGTTTGCCTAGGTCAAGTTTTTCTTCCGGATCGGCCGCGGACCTCACTTTTCATTATCTAGGGAGGCCATAGGGCCCCAAAAGGGGTTTTTTAAAATTTTCGACACTTTCGACTTTGGTCGGATTTTTTCCGATTTTGGTCCGACCTAGGGACTTGGTGGTCCAAGGAGCCTCGGGACCAAACTTTTTTCTCAGGGGTCCCTACCTCCATACAACTTTGCCTAGGTAAATTTTTTGTTCCAAATCGACCGCGGATTTCACTTTTCAATATCTGGGGCTCGTGTAGAGTCCGAATATGAGGTTTTCTCATTTTTCGACATTTTCGACTTTTTTCGACTTTTTTCGGGTTTTTCGACCTAGGGGTCCGCCGAACAAATTTTGGGTCAAAAATTTTTATTGAACTAGTCGAAAGTACGCAAAAAGATAAGACTTTTTGCCGAAGACACCATGCCCCGGAACCGACTCCTTCCCCTTCAAAATTGGGGACAAACATGATTTTTGAAACTTTTCCTTAGGGAGCCCAAGACTTAGAAAATTTTCAAATTCTCGATTTTTCGATTGCGAGCTAGCGCTTTGCGGTCTTCGGCAATGTTGTAGATCTCGACGAGATAAGACTTTTTGGTCAAGGGACATTTTGCCCTCCGACCCCTCCTTCCCCCCGCAAATCGCCCCCCAAAGTGCAATTTTTGCATTTTCACCTCTTTGCACGCACTGTTCGGCCCAAATGGCCACTTTCTATGGGTCTGAGCGCTTTGCGGTCTTCGGCAAACTTTTAGAGCGTACCAAGTTCTAATTATAATTCTTCTACACCACCTTCGTACCTCTTCATCCCTGGCCGCTATTCGCGTACCAAGGTAATTTTTGTTCATTTTGTCAACATTTTTCATCTTTGACTGCTTATATCGGCCTTGCCATGAACCGATAGCGCTTCGCTGTGTTCTAACGTAAGTTAGTACTGCTCAATACCTTTCCAAATCATGTCTTAGATTGTCATTTGCTTGCATACAGCCGGAGCTATGAGCGATACCGTAAAAAGTACCGAAACTTGGAAAAATCCTTTGATCGCCCATATCCCCCCTTTGGGGGCCAGATATCGAAAAAAGTTCTGATTCAAAAAGTTGCGCATTAACGTGTTCTAGTTATGCCTAGAACATTTGACTTCGCTAGCTGGCCTGCAACTTAGCCGTAATTGGGATTTTAGGGTGTTCTTGGAGGGCCCATTTCCTGCGACTTGGTATCTTTTGGGCCCAATGTTTCTCTAATATCTCCACGAGTTTTCCAGATAGCCTTTTCAAACTTTCAGGGTGCCTAGAACACCTCAAGACCTTTCCAACGCTATGCCGTTTGCCTCGCTCGGACATCTACAGCCAAAGTTATTCGAGGTACACTTTACCTTACCCTGTTTTCTCAGTACTTGGTCGAAAATTTCGATCAGCCATATGACCGACTTGGACAACCCTGAGCGGGTTGGCCCCATATAACTAAACTTTCGTCTCGTGGAGGCAAACTTATAAATATTCCACGTCAACTCGCTATCTCGTACCGCCTTGACGGTATACTTGGTCCAAGGGCCATTTCCAGCGACTTGGTCGCAATTTCGCTCTAAGTTTCGCTAATACCTTCGTCCGTGGACATGGTGATTTTTTGTTCGTATTTTTCCTTGATAGTCCCACTCAAGACTATTCCATACCAGAGCCAAGCGTCCCGCTAAGTGCCATACAGCCTGAGCAGTAATTCATGAAAGGTACCTCTACCAGTTTTTGCCATACTTGGGTACAAACTTTGGATCGCCCATATCTCCACTTTGGAGGCCAGCCAGCACCTTGGCCTCATATACTTTTTTGTTGGTCATACCATGCACCAAATATAATTGTTCTACGCCAACTTGCTATCTCTTCTCCAACTTGCCGTTATTCTTGGTCCAAGTCCCATTTCATTCGTTTTTGGACCCATTTTGCTATATGTTTCACTAATAGCTTCGGCCATGGACAAGCTGATTTTCTATTTGTATTTTTCCTTGATAGTCCCACTCAAGACCATTCCAAAACACACCGCAGCTTGTCGCTCGGTGGCAAACTGACCGAGTTATAATTCATGAAAGGTACCTCAACTTGGTACACCACGTGGTCGGCCCAAACCATAAACCGACCAAACGACCGACTTAGAGCACCCCGACCGGGTTGGCCCCATATAATGAAAGTTGCGTCTCTACACGCCCAACTTATGAATATTCAACGCCAAGTCGCTATCTCTTACCGGTAAGCCGGTATTCACCTTCCAAGGGGGATTTTGGTCAAGTGCCATTTCCTGCGACTTGGTCCCCGAATACGACCATCATCACCTAATATCTCCGTGGTCTTTCAACTCAGCCTCATTAAACTTTCAGGGTAGATAGGTCTCCCCAAGACCTTTCCAACGGTGAGCCGTTTGCCTCGCTCGGCCATCTACAGCCGAAGTTATTAATGGTACTTGGTACCTTACCCTGTTTTTTCCATACTTGTTCGTACTTGGGTACAAACTTTGGATCGCCCATATCTCCACTTTGGAGGCCAGCCAGCACCTTGGCCCCATATACTTTTTTGTTGGTGATACCATGCACCAAATATAATTGTTCTACGCAAGCTTGCTATCTCTTCTCCAACTTGCGGTTATTTTTGACTCAAGTCCCATTTCCATAGTTTTTGGTACCAATTTGCTCTATGTTTCGCTAATAGCTTCGCCCAAGGACTTTGTGATTTTTTGTTCGCATTTTTCCTAAATAGTCCCACTCAAGACTATTCCAAATCACACCTTAGCTTGTCGCTCAGTGCCATACAGCCAGAGTTTTAATTCATGAAAGGTACATCACCTTGGTACACCACGTGGTCGGTCCAAACCATCAACCAACCATATGACCGACTTCGAGTCGAGCTAGCGGCTAGGCTCAATATAATGAAATGCGTGTCTTGATGCGGGCTACTGACGGTCTGAACAATGTAGCTCGCTAGCTCGTCTCTAAACTTGTGTTTTGGTCGAATATTGGGTGTTCATGTACCACTTCGGGTAACATGGACTTTGGTGCAACTTTACCACTTGTGCACTTAATAACTTCCCGGTCATTCAAGTCTTTGCCTTCATACTTTCAGGGTAGTTAGGTCTCGTCGAGACCTTTCCATACATATGCCAAACTCATCGATCGGACATCTATAGCCCGAGTTATTCGCGGTACACCGTACCTTACCCTGTTTTTTCCTCAATTGGGTACAAACCTTGGAACACCCATATCGCCCCTTTAGAGACTAGCTGGCACGTTGGCCTCATATAATGATAAGTGCACCTCAACTAGGGCTACTGACGGTCAGAACATTTCAACTTGCTAGCTCGGGCCCACACTTGTGTTTTTCTCGAATATATGGTTCAAGTGTGCCACTTTGGGCACTTTTGGACATTTTGTCCCCACACAACTTTCTTGCCTTGGTAGATAGGGTCTTCTGATCTTGGGCAAAAAGATGCACCAAGATAAAGTCTAACTTTCGTTCTTGTACCGCAAAGCGCTATCTCAAACACCCGAGGAGATAGAAAGTGATTATGTTCGGTATATCGGTCTTCCATGGCCTACTATGGTAAACCCCTGCAGGTATGCAACCGAAGGTGCTTGGTACATGTATTTGGTGCAATATCGGTGCAAAGTAGGTGTTTCCTTGATCGGGCTATAACTTTCTTGGTTGATGTTGGATTGCTTTGCGGTCTTCGGGGGATAGTTAGGGAACATGTTGGCCAACATTTCCTTATTCCTCAGCCTGGCCGTACCTCTTACCGTCTAGGCGGTATACATGCTCTAAGTTGGAACTTGTGTTCCTTTGGGTAACTTCTCTGACTTTGACGCTTAATAACTTTCGTTCATATGCAGTCTAAGCTCTGCAACTCTCAGGAAAGCTAGTACTACTCATTTCCTTTCCATATCAGTCTTTGGCTTGTCGATCCGATGTCTACAGCCTTACTTATTCACGTTCCCTGTGAAGGTAGGTTTTTGCCCATTTTCCAGTTCATGTGGTAACATTCCCAGACTTTGCCGGCTTTCTCTTCATGTGGTAACTTGCTTGCTCATGTGGTAACTTGGAAGTGTATTTCTGACAGACCCAATCTGGGACTTAGCCGATTTTTCTCTGCATATTATATGGATCCATCACTAGGCCATCTTGCTTGCTCATGTGGTAACTTGGAAGTGTATTTCTGACAGACCCAATCTGGGACTTAGCCGATTTTTCTCTTCATATCATATGGATCCATCACTAGGCCATCTTGCTTGCTTGTGTGGTAACTTGATAGTGTATGTCTGACAGACCCAATCTGGGACTTAGCCGATTTTTCTCTTCATATCATATGGATCCATCACTAGGCCATCTTGCTTGCTTGTGTGGTAACTTGGAAGTGTATTTCTGACAGACCCAATCTGGGACTTAGCCGATTTTTCTCTTCATATTATATGGATCCTGGACTTAGCCGATTTTTCTCTTCATATCATATGGATCCATCACTAGGCCATCTTGCTTGCTTGTGTGGTAACTTGGAAGTGTATTTCTGACAGACCCAATCTGGGACTTAGCCGATTTTTCTCTTCATATTATATGGATCCTGGACTTAGCCGATTTTTCTCTTCATATCATATGGATCCATCACTAGGCCATCTTGCTTGCTTGTGTGGTAACTTGGAAGTGTATTTCTGACAGACCCAATCTGGGACTTAGCCGATTTTTCTCTTCATATTATATGGATCCTGGACTTAGCCGATTTTTCTCTTCATATCATATGGATCCATCATTAGGCCATCTTGCTTGCTTGTGTGGTAACTTGATAGTGTATTTCCGACAGACCCAATCTCGGACTTAGCCGATTTTTCTCTTCATATTATATGGTTCCATCACTAGGCCATCTTGCTTGCTTGTGTGGTATCTTGAAAGTGTATGTCTGACAGACCCAATCTCGGACTTAGCCGATTTTTCTCTTCATATAATATGGATCCTGGACTTAGCCTGTTATTAGGTTATTATATATGGATCCTGGACTTAGCCGATTATTAGGTTATTATATATGGATCCTGGACTTAGCCGATTTTTCTCTTCATATAATATGGATCCGGGACTTAGCCGATTATTAGGTTATTATATATGGATCCTGGACTTAGCCGATATTTCTCTTCATATAATATGGATCCGGGACTTAGCCAATTTTTCCCAGATTGATTGGATGATTAAGTCCGAGATGGCTTAAAGTAGGGATGCTGTATTAAGATGAGAGATGTAGAAGATCAAGATTCATCTCCATGCAGCATCCCATACATCTCGCAGCATCCTAACATATGTTTTTCTTAGAATTTATGAAAAATCGACTAAGTCCGAGATGCCTTTAAGTAGGGATGCTGTATTGAGATGGGAGATGTAGAAGATCAAGATTCATCTCCATGCAGCATCCCATTCATCTCCCAGCATCCTAACATATGTTTTTCTTAGAATTTATGAAAAATCGACTAAGTCCGAGATGCCTTTAGGTAGGGATGCTGTATTGAGATGGGAGATGTAGGAGATCAAGATACATCTCCATGCAACATCCCATTCATCTCGCAGCATCCTAACATATGAATTTCTATGAATTTATGAAAAATCGACTAAGTCCGAGATGCCTTTAAGTAGGGATGCTGTATTGAGATGGGAGATGTAGGAGATCAAGATTCATCTCCATGCAGCATCCCATTTATCTCCCAGCATCCTAACATATGAATTTCTTAGAATTTATGAAAAATCGACTAAGTCCGAGACGCCTTTAAGTAGGGATGCTGTATTAAGATGGGAGATGAAGAAGATCAAGATTCATCTCCATCCAGCATCCCATTCATCTCGCAGAATCCTAACATATGAATTTCTAAGAATTTATGAAAAATCGACTAAGTCCGAGATGGCTTTAAGTAGGGATGCTGTATTAAGATGGGAGATGTAGGAGATCAAGATTCATCTCCATGCAGCATCTCATTCATCTCCCAGCATCCTAACATATGAATTTCTTAGAATTTATGAAAAATCGACTAAGTCCGAGATGCATTTAAGTAGGGATGCTGTATTAAGATGGGAGATGGAGTAGATCAAGATTCATCTCCATGCAGCATCCCATTCATCTCGCAGCATCCTAACATATGAATTTCTATGAATTTATGAAAAATCGACTAAGTCCGAGATGGCTTTAAGTAGGGATGCTGTATTGAGATGAGAGATGTAGGAGATCAAGATTCATCTCCATGCAGCATCTCATTCATCTCCCAGCATCCTAACATATGAATTTCTTAGAATTTATGAAAAATCGACTAAGTCCGAGATGCCTTTAAGTAGGGATGCTGTATTAAGATGGGAGATGAAGAAGATCAAGATTCATCTCCATGCAGCATCCCATTCATCTTGCAGCATCCTAACATATGAATTTCTATGAATTTATGAAAAATCGACTAAGTCCGAGATGGCTTTAAGTAGGGATGCTGTATTGAAATGAGAGATGTAGGAGATCAAGATTCATCTCCATGCAGCATCCCATTCATCTCCCAGCATCCTAACATATGAATTTCTTAGAATTTATGAAAAATCGACTTAGTCCGAGATGCCTTTAAGTAGGGATGCTGTATTAAGATGGGAGATGAAGAAGTCCAAGATTCATCTCCATGCAGCATCCCATTCATCTCGCAGTATCCTAACATATGTTTTTCTTAGAATTTATGAAAAATCGACTAAGTCCGAGATGCCTTTAAGTAGGGATGCTGTATTAAGATGGGAGATGAAGAAGATCAAGATTCATCTCCATGCAGCATCCCATTCATCTCGCAGCATCCTAACATATGTTTTTCTTAGAATTTATGAAAAATCGACTAAGTCCGAGATGGCTTTAAGTAAGGATGCTGTATTGAGATGAGCGATGTAGGAGATCAAGATTCATCTCCATGCAGCATCCCATTCATCTCCCAGCATCCTGACATATGAATTTCTTAGAATTTATGAAAAATCGACTAAGTCCGAGATGGCTTTAAGTAGGGATGCTGTATTAAGATGGGAGATGTAGGAGATCAAGATTCATCTCCATGCAGCATCCCATTCATCTCCCAGCATCCTAACATATGAATTTCTTAGAATTTATGAAAAATCGACTAAGTCCGAGATGGCTTTAAGTAGGGATGCTGTATTAAGATGGGAGATGAAGAAGATCAAGATTCATCTCCATGCAGCATCCCATTCATCTCCCAGCATCCTAACATATGAATTTCTTAGAATTTATGAAAAATCGACTAAGTCCGAGATGCCTTTAAGTAGGGATGCTGTATTAAGACGGGAGATGAAGAAGATCAAGATTCATCTCCATGCAGCATCCCATTCATCTCGCAGCATCATAACATATGTTTTTCTTAGAATTTATGAAAAATCGACTAAGTCCGAGATGCCTTTAAGTAGGGATGCTGTTTTGAGATGGGAGATGAAGAAGATCAAGATTTATCTACATGCAGCATCCCATTCATCTCTCAGCATCCTAACATATGTTTTTCGTAGAATTTATGAAAAATCGACTAAGTCCGAGATGCCTTTAAGTAGGGATGCTGTATTGAGATGGGAGATGCAGAAGATCATGATTCATCTCCATGCAGCATCCCATTCATCTCGCAGCATCCAAACATATGTTTTTCTAAGAATTTATGAAAAATCGACTAAGTCCGAGATGCCTTTAAGTAGGGATGCTGTATTGAGATGGGAGATGAAGAAGATCAAGATTCATCTCCATGCAGCATCTCATTCATCTCGCAGCATCCTAACATATGTTTTACTTAGAAGTTATGAAAAATCGACTGACTCCGAGATGCCTGTAAGTAGGGATGCTGTATTAAGATGGGAGATGAAGAAGATCAAGATTCATCTCCATGCAGCATCCCATTCATCTCGCAGCATCCTAACATATGAATTTCTAAGAATTTATGAAAAATCGACTAAGTCCGAGATGCCTTTAAGTAGGGATGCTGTATTGAGATGGGAGATGTAAAAGATCAATATTCATCTCCATGAGGCATCCCATTCATCAACCAGCATCCTAACATATGTTTTTCTCAGAATTTATGAAAAATCGACTAAGTCAGAGATGCCTTTAAGTAGGGATGCTGTATTAAGATGGGAGATGAAAAAGATCAAGATTCATCTCCATGCAGCATCCCATTCATCTCGCAGCATCCTAACATATGTTTTTCTTAGTATTTATGAAAAATCGACTAAGTCCGAGATGCCTTCAAGTAGGGATGCTGTATTAAGATGGAAGATGTAGAAGATCAAGATTCATCTCCATGCAGCATCCCATTCATCTCCCAGCATCCTAACATATGTTTTTCTATGAATTTATGAAAAATCGACTAAGTCCGAGATGCCTTTAAGTAGGGATGCTGTATTAAGATGGGAGATGAAGAAGATCAAGATTCATCTCCATGCAGCATCCCATTCATCTCGCAGCACCCTAACATATGTTTTTCTTAGAATTTATGAAAAATCGACTAAGTCCGAGATGCCCTTAAGTAGGGATGCTGTATTGAGATGGGAGATGAAGAAGATCAAGATTCATCTCCATGCAGCATCCCATTCATCTCGCAGAATCCTAACATATGAATTTCTTAGAATTTATGAAAAATCGACTAAGTCCGCGATGCATTTAAGTAGGGATGCTGTATTAAGATGGGAGATGAAGAAGATCAAGATTCATCTCCATGCAGCATCCCATTCATCTCCCAGCATCCTAACATATGAATTTCTATGAATTTATGAAAAATCGACTAAGTCCGAGATGCCTTTAAGTAGGGATGCTGTATTGAGATGGGAGATGTAGGAGATCAAGATTCATCTCCATGCAGCATCCCATTTATCTCCCAGCATCCTAACATATGAATTTCTTAGAATTTATGAAAAATCGACTAAGTCCGAGATGCCTTTTAGTAGGGATGCTGTATTGAGATGGGAGATGGAGAAGATCAAGATTCATCTCCATGCAGCATCCCATTCATCTCCCAGCATCCTAACATATGAATTTCTATGATTTTATGAAAAATCGACTAAGTCAGAGATGCCTTTAAGTAGGGATGCTGTATTAAGATGGGAGATGAAAAAGATCAAGATTCATCTCCATGCAGCATCCCATTCATCTCCCAGCATCCTAACATATGAATTTCTTAGAATTTATGAAAAATCGACTTAGTTCGAGATGCCTTTAAGTAGGGATGCTGTATTGAGATGAGAGATGTAGGAGATCAAGATTCATCTCTATGCAGCATCTTATTCATCTCGCAGCATCCTAACATATGTTTTTCTTAGATTTTATGAAAAATTGACTAAGTCCGAGATGCCTTTAAGTGGGGATGCTGTATTGAGATGGGAGATTAAGAAGATCAAGATTCATCTCCATGCAGCATCCCATTCATCTCGCAACATCCTAACATATGTTTTTCTTAGAATTTATGAAAAATCGACTAAGTCCGAGATGCCCTTAAGTAGGGATGCTGTATTGAGATGGGAGATGAAGAAGATCAAGATTCATCTTCATTCAGCATCCCATTCATCTCGCAGAATCCTAACATATGAATTTCTTAGAATTTATGAAAAATCGACTAAGTCCGCGATGCATTTAAGTAGGGATGCTGTATTAAGATGGGAGATGAAGAAGATCAAGATTCATCTCCATGCAGCATCCCATTCATCTCCCAGCATCCTAACATATGAATTTCTATGAATTTATGAAAAATCGAATAAGTCCGAGATGCCTTTAAGTAGGGATGCTGTATTGAGATGGGAGATGTAGGAGATCAAGATTCATCTCCATGCAGCATCCCATTCATCTCCCAGCATCCTAACATATGAATTTCTTAGAATTTATGAAAAATCGACTAAGTCCGCGATGCCTTTAAGTAGGGATGCTGTATTGAGATGAGAGATGTAGGAGATCAAGATTCATCTCCATGCAGCATCCCATTCATCTCGCAGCATCCTAACATATGAATTTCTATGAATTTATGAAAAATCGACTAAGTCCGAGATGGCTTTAAGTAGGGATGCTGTATTGAGATGAGAGATGTAGGAGATCAAGATTCATCTCCATGCAGCATCCCATTCATCTCGCAGCATCCTAACATATGAATTTCTATGAATTTATGAAAAATCGACTAAGTCCGAGATGCCTTTAAGTAGGGATGCTGTATTGAGACGGGAGATGTAGGAGATCAAGATTCATCTCCATGCAGCATCCCATTCATCTCGCAGCATCCTTACATATGAATTTCTATGAATTTATGAAAAATCGACTAAGTCCGAGATGGCTTTAAGTAGGGATGCTGTATTGAGATGAGAGATGAAGGAGATCAAGATTCATCTCCATGCAGCATCCCATTCATCTCGCAGCATCCTAACATATGAATTTCTATGAATTTATGAAAAATCGACTAAGTCCGAGATGCCTTTAAGTAGGGATGCTGTATTGAGATGAGAGATGTAGGAGATCAAGATTCATCTCCATGCAGCATCCCATTCATCTCGCAGCATCCTTACATATGAATTTCTATGAATTTATGAAAAATCGACTAAGTCCGAGATGGCTTTAAGTAGGGATGCTGTATTGAGATGAGAGATGAAGGAGATCAAGATTCATCTCCATGCAGCATCCCATTCATCTCGCAGCATCCTAACATATGAATTTCTATGAATTTATGAAAAATCGACTAAGTCCGAGATGCCTTCAAGTAGGGATGCTGTATTAAGATGGGAGATGAAGAAGATCAAGATTCATCTCCATGCAGCATTCCATTCATCTCCCAGCATCCTAACATATGAATTTCTTAGAATTTATGAAAAATCGACTAAGTTCGAGATGGCTTTAAGTAGGGATGCTGTATTAAGATGGGAGATGTAGGAGATCAAGATTCATCTCCATGCAGCATCCCATTCATCTCCCAGCATCCTAACATATGAATTTCTTAGAATTTATGAAAAATCGACTAAGTCCGAGATGCCTTTAAGTAGGGATGGTGTATTAAGATGGGAGATGAAGAAGATCAAGATTCATCTCCATGCAGCATCCCATTCATCTCGCAGCATCCTAACATATGAATTTCTATGAATTTATGAAAAATCGACTAAGTCCGAGATGCCTTTAAGTAGGGATGCTGTATTGAGATGAGAGATGTAGGAGATCAAGATTCATCTCCAAGCAGCATCCCATTCATCTCGCAGCATCCTTACATATGAATTTCTATGAATTTATGAAAAATCGACTAAGTCCGAGATGGCTTTAAGTAGGGATGCTGTATTGAGATGAGAGATGTAGGAGATCAAGATTCATCTCCATGCAGCATCCCATTCATCTCGCAGCATCCTCACATATGAATTTCTATGAATTTATGAAAAATCGACTAAGTCCGAGATGCCTTTAAGTAGGGATGCTGTATTGAGATGGGAGATGATGAAGATCAAGATTTATCTCCATGCAGCATCCCATTCATCTCGGAGCATCCTTACATATGAATTTCTTAGAATTCATGAAAAATCGACTAAGTCCGAGATGCCTTTAAGTAGGGATGCTGTATCGAGATGGGAAATGAAGAAGATCAAGATTCGTCTCCATGCAGCATCCCATTCATCTCGCAGCATCCTAACATATGTTTTTCTTAGATTTTATGAAAAATCGACTAAGTCCGAGATGCCTTTAAGTAGGGATGCTGTATTAAGATGGGAGATGAAGAAGATCAAGATTCATCTCCATGCAGCATCCCATTCATCTCGCAGCATCCTAACATATGAATTTCTAAGAATTTATGAAAAATCGACTAAGTCCGAGATGCCTTTAAGTAGGGATGCGGTATTAAGATGGGAGATGAAGAAGATCAAGATTCGTCTCCATGCAGCATCCCATTTATCTCGCAGCATCCTAACATATGTTTTTCTTAGAATTTATGAAAAATCGACTAAGTCCGAGATGCCTTTAAGTAGGGATGCTGTATTAAGATGGGAGATGAAGAATATCAAGATTCATCTCCATGCAGTATCCCATTCATCTCGCAGCATCCTAACATATTGTTTTCTTAGAATTTATGAAAAATTGACTAAGTCCGAGATGCCTTTAAGTAGGGATGCTGTTTTAAGATGGGAGATGAAGAAGATCAACATTCATCTCCATGCAGCATCCCATTTATCTCGCAGCATCCTAACATGAGTTTTTCTTAGAATTTATGAAAAATCGACTAAGTCCGAGATGCCTTTAAGTAGGGATGCTGTATTAAGATGGGAGATGAAGAAGATCAAGATTCATCTCCATGCAGCATCCCATTCATCTCGCAGCATCCTAACATATGTTTTTCTTAGATTTTATGAAAAATCGACTAAGTCCGAGATGCCTTTAAGTAGGGATGCTGTATTAAGATGGGAGATGGAGAAGATCAAGATTCATCTCCATGCAGCATTCCATTCATCTCGCAGCATCCTAACATATTGTTTTCTTAGAATTTATGAAAAATCGACTAAGTCCGAGATGCCTTTAAGTAGGGATGCTGTATTAAGATGGGAGATGGAGAAGATCAAGATTCATCTCCATGCAGCATCCCATTCATCTCGCAGCATCCTAACATATGTTTTTCTTAGAATTTATGAAAATTCGACTAAGTCCGAGATGCCTTTAAGTAGGGATGCTGTATTAAGATGGGAGATGAAGAAGATCAAGATTCATCTCCATGCAGCATCCCATTCATCTCGCAGCATCCTAACACATGTTTTTCTTAGAATTTATGAAAAATCGACTAAGTCCGAGATGCCTTTAAGTAGGGATGCTGTATTAAGATGGGAGATGAAGAAGATCAAGATTCATCTCCATGCAGCATCCCATTCATCTCGCAGCATCCAAACATATGTTTTTCTTAGAATTTATGAAAAATCGACTAAGTCCGAGATGCCTTTAAGTAGGGATGCTGTATTGAGACGGGAGATGGAGAAGATCAAGATTCATCTCCATGCAGCATCCCATTCATCTCGCTGCATCCTAACATAAGTTTTTCTTAGAATTTATGAAAAATCGACTAAGTCCGAGATGCCTTTAAGTAGGGATGCTGTATTTGAATGGGAGATGAAGAAGATCAAGATTCATCTCCATGCAGCATCCCATTCATCTCGCAGCATCCTAACATATGTTTTTTTTAGAATTTATGAAAAATCGACTAAGTCGGAGATGCCTTTAAGTAGGGATGCTTTATTAACATGGGAGATGTAGGAGGTCAAGATACATCTCCATGCAGCATCCCATTCATCTCGCAGCATCCGAACATATGTTTTTCTTAGAATTTATGAAAAATCGACTAAGTCCGAGATGCCCTTAAGTAGGGATGCTGTATTAAGATGGGAGATGAAGAAGATCAAGATTCATCTCCATGCAGCATCCCATTCATCTCGCAGCATCCAAACATATGTTTTTCTTAGAATTTATGAAAAATCGACTAAGTCCGAGATGCCTTTAAGTAGGGATGCTGTATTGAGATGGGAGATGAAGAAGATCAAGATTCATCTCCATGCAGCATCCCATTCATCTCGCTGCATCCTAACATAAGTTTTTCTTAGAATTTATGAAAAATCGACTAAGTCCGAGATGCCCTTAAGTAGGGATGCTGTATTAAGATGGGAGATGAAGAAGATCAAGATTCATCTCCATGCAGCATCCCATTCATCTCGCAGCATCCTAACATATGTTTTTCTTAGAATTTATGAAAAATCGACTAAGTCCGAGATGCCTTTAAGTAGGGATGCTGTATTAAGATGGGAGATGAAGAAGATCAAGATTCATCTCCATGCAGCATCCCATTCATCTCGCAGCATCCTAACATATGTTTTTCTTAGAATTTATGAAAAATCGACTAAGTCGGAGATGCCTTTAAGTAGGGATGCTGTATTAACATGGGAGATGTAGGAGATCAAGGTTCATCTCCATGCAGCATCCTATTCATCTCGCAGCATCCTAACATATGAATTTCTTAGGATTTATGAAAAATCGACTAAGTCCGAGATGCCTTTAAGTAGGGATGCTGTATTGAGATGGGAGATGTAGGAGATCAAGATTCATCTCCATGCAGCATCCCATTCATCTCCCAGCATCCTAACATATGCTTTTCTAAGAATTTATGAAAAATCGACTAAGTCTGAGATGCCTGTAAGAAGGGATGCTGTATTAAGATGGGAGATGAAGAAGATCAAGATTCATCTCCATGCAGCATCCCATTCATCTCGCAGCATCCTAACATATGTTTTTCTTAGAATTTATGAAAAATCGACTAAGTCCGAGATGCCTTTAGGTAGGGATGCTGTGTTAAGATGGGAGATGAAGAAGATCAAGATTCATCTCCATGCAGCATCCCATTCATTTCCCAGCATCCTAACATATGTTTTTCTTAGAATTTACGAAAAATCGACTAAGTCCCAGATGCCTTTAAGTAGGGATGCTGTATTAAGATGGGAGATGGAGTAGATCAAGATTCATCTCCATGCAGCATCCCATTCATCTCGCAGCATCCTAACATATGAATTTCTATGAATTTATGAAAAATCGACTAAGTCCGAGATGGCTTTAAGTAGGGATGCTGTATTGAGATGAGAGATGTAGGAGATCAAGATTCATCTCCATGCAGCATCTCATTCATCTCCCAGCATCCTAACATATGAATTTCTTAGAATTTATGAAAAATCGACTAAGTCCGAGATGCCTTTAAGTAGGGATGCTGTATTAAGATGGGAGATGAAGAAGATCAAGATTCATCTCCATGCAGCATCCCATTCATCTTGCAGCATCCTAACATATGAATTTCTATGAATTTATGAAAAATCGACTAAGTCCGAGATGGCTTTAAGTAGGGATGCTGTATTGAAATGAGAGATGTAGGAGATCAAGATTCATCTCCATGCAGCATCCCATTCATCTCCCAGCATCCTAACATATGAATTTCTTAGAATTTATGAAAAATCGACTAAGTCCGAGATGCCTTTAAGTAGGGATGCTGTATTAAGATGGGAGATGAAGAAGATCAAGATTCATCTCCATGCAGCATCCCATTCATCTCGCAGTATCCTAACATATGTTTTTCTTAGAATTTATGAAAAATCGACTAAGTCCGAGATGCCTTTAAGTAGGGATGCTGTATTAAGATGGGAGATGAAGAAGATCAAGATTCATCTCCATGCAGCATCCCATTCATCTCGCAGCATCCTAACATATGTTTTTCTTAGAATTTATGAAAAATCGACTAAGTCCGAGATGGCTTTAAGTAAGGATGCTGTATTGAGATGAGCGATGTAGGAGATCAAGATTCATCTCCATGCAGCATCCCATTCATCTCCCATCATCCTAACATATGAATTTCTTAGAATTTATGAAAAATCGACTAAGTCCGAGATGGCTTTAAGTAGGGATGCTGTATTAAGATGGGAGATGTAGGAGATCAAGATTCATCTCCATGCAGCATCCCATTCATCTCCCAGCATCCTAACATATGAATTTCTTAGAATTTATGAAAAATCGACTAAGTCCGAGATGGCTTTAAGTAGGGATGCTGTATTAAGATGGGAGATGAAGAAGATCAAGATTCATCTCCATGCAGCATCCCATTCATCTCCCAGCATCCTAACATATGAATTTCTTAGAATTTATGAAAAATCGACTAAGTCCGAGATGCCTTTAAGTAGGGATGCTGTATTAAGACGGGAGATGAAGAAGATCAAGATTCATCTCCATGCAGCATCCCATTCATCTCGCAGCATCCTAACATATGTTTTTCTTAGAATTTATGAAAAATCGACTAAGTCCGAGATGCCTTTAAGTAGGGATGCTGTTTTGAGATGGGAGATGAAGAAGATCAAGATTTATCTACATGCAGCATCCCATTCATCTCTCAGCATCCTAACATATGTTTTTCGTAGAATTTATGAAAAATCGACTAAGTCCGAGATGCCTTTAAGTAGGGATGCTGTATTGAGATGGGAGATGCAGAAGATCATGATTCATCTCCATGCAGCATCCCATTCATCTCGCAGCATCCAAACATATGTTTTTCTAAGAATTTATGAAAAATCGACTAAGTCCGAGATGCCTTTAAGTAGGGATGCTGTATTGAGATGGGAGATGAAGAAGATCAAGATTCATCTCCATGCAGCATCTCATTCATCTCGCAGCATCCTAACATATGTTTTACTTAGAAGTTATGAAAAATCGACTGACTCCGAGATGCCTGTAAGTAGGGATGCTGTATTAAGATGGGAGATGAAGAAGATCAAGATTCATCTCCATGCAGCATCCCATTCATCTCGCAGCATCCTAACATATGAATTTCTAAGAATTTATGAAAAATCGACTAAGTCCGAGATGCCTTTAAGTAGGGATGCTGTATTGAGATGGGAGATGTAAAAGATCAATATTCATCTCCATGAGGCATCCCATTCATCAACCAGCATCCTAACATATGTTTTTCTCAGAATTTATGAAAAATCGACTAAGTCAGAGATGCCTTTAAGTAGGGATGCTGTATTAAGATGGGAGATGAAAAAGATCAAGATTCATCTCCATGCAGCATCCCATTCATCTCGCAGCATCCTAACATATGTTTTTCTTAGTATTTATGAAAAATCGACTAAGTCCGAGATGCCTTCAAGTAGGGATGCTGTATTAAGATGGAAGATGTAGAAGATCAAGATTCATCTCCATGCAGCATCCCATTCATCTCCCAGCATCCTAACATATGTTTTTCTATGAATTTATGAAAAATCGACTAAGTCCGAGATGCCTTTAAGTAGGGATGCTGTATTAAGATGGGAGATGAAGAAGATCAAGATTCATCTCCATGCAGCATCCCATTCATCTCGCAGCACCCTAACATATGTTTTTCTTAGAATTTATGAAAAATCGACTAAGTCCGAGATGCCCTTAAGTAGGGATGCTGTATTGAGATGGGAGATGAAGAAGATCAAGATTCATCTCCATGCAGCATCCCATTCATCTCGCAGAATCCTAACATATGAATTTCTTAGAATTTATGAAAAATCGACTAAGTCCGCGATGCATTTAAGTAGGGATGCTGTATTAAGATGGGAGATGAAGAAGATCAAGATTCATCTCCATGCAGCATCCCATTCATCTCCCAGCATCCTAACATATGAATTTCTATGAATTTATGAAAAATCGACTAAGTCCGAGATGCCTTTAAGTAGGGATGCTGTATTGAGATGGGAGATGTAGGAGATCAAGATTCATCTCCATGCAGCATCCCATTTATCTCCCAGCATCCTAACATATGAATTTCTTAGAATTTATGAAAAATCGACTAAGTCCGAGATGCCTTTAAGTAGGGATGCTGTATTGAGATGGGAGATGGAGAAGATCAAGATTCATCTCCATGCAGCATCCCATTCATCTCCCAGCATCCTAACATATGAATTTCTATGAATTTATGAAAAATCGAATAAGTCCGAGATGCCTTTAAGTAGGGATGCTGTATTGAGATGGGAGATGTAGGAGATCAAGATTCATCTCCATGCAGCATCCCATTCATCTCCCAGCATCCTAACATATGAATTTCTTAGAATTTATGAAAAATCGACTAAGTCCGCGATGCCTTTAAGTAGGGATGCTGTATTAAGATGGGAGATGAAGAAGATCAAGATTCATCTCCATGCAGCATCCCATTCATCTCGCAGCATCCTAACATATGTTTTTCTTAGAATTTATGAAAAAGCGACTAAGTCCGAGATGCATTTAAGTAGGGATGCTGTATTAGGATGGGAGATGAAGTAGATCAAGATTCATCTCCATGCAGCATCCCATTCATCTCGCAGCATCCTAACATATTGTTTTCTTAGAATTTATGAAAAATCGACTAAGTCCGAGATGCCTTTAAGTAGGGATGCTGTATTGAGATGGGAGATGAAGAAGATCAAGATTTATCTCCATGCAGCA
>NW_026689818.1:687500-831392 GCF_943734765.1 Anopheles ziemanni | reverse complement strand
GCGCATCTCAATGTCAATAGCGTTAAATTCCTCTGCCTGCTGTGATGCTACCTTCCAGTTATTCCGCAAAGCTCCCTTCAGCGCTGCTTTTACAGCCTTCCCATGTTCACAATTGTCCACACAAGCAAGATAAACGAACTAATGAAATTGCACTAAAAGAACAAAACAGATTAATACATAAAATAGCTAGCCGACTGCAAGTCCTGACTAGTACTGACGCGCAATGAATACCACGGTCGTCATATAACTAGGTAGCGTAATGTAGAACAATTAGACACATATTTACCAGCGGAATTTCAACACACTTGCCCAAAGTCCGTTTAGACAAGGTCCCATCAAAACGATCAAAACGATCAAAACAGATGCTCAAAACCAAGATGATTAAATACTGAATATAGTGTGTATTTATCTGGTTCAAAACTATTGAGTCTCTATGTCATAGAGAATACCAATGTAGATATCTTGAGACTGGTAAAGCTATTTGACTTTTCCGATACTGAACTCGAGCGAGTGTAATGGCCACATAAAGACGTGTGTTAACCTTTTGTAAGGGACAGCGTCGATAGTTACCATCGCTTTCGGTCCTTTCAATCCAGATAGCCTCAATAGTTTTGAACCAGATAAATACACACTATATTCAGTATTTAATCATCTTGGTTTTGAGCATCTGTTTTGATCGTTTTGATCGTTTTGATGGGACCTTGTCTAAACGGACTTTGGGCAAGTGTGTTGAAATTCCGCTGGTAAATATGTGTCTAATTGTTCTACATTACGCTACCTAGTTATATGACGACCGTGGTATTCATTGCGCGTCAGTACTAGTCAGGACTTGCAGTCGGCTAGCTATTTTATGTATTAATCTGTTTTGTTCTTTTAGTGCAATTTCATTAGTTCGTTTATCTTGCTTGTGTGGACAATTGTGAACATGGGAAGGCTGTAAAAGCAGCGCTGAAGGGAGCTTTGCGGAATAACTGGAAGGTAGCATCACAGCAGGCAGAGGAATTTAACGCTATTGACATTGAGATGCGCCTGGAAAAGTTTTACTTATCAGTTGAACTGGAAAGAGTCCGTTTGGCATCGATTGGAGTTATAAAAGGACAAGGAAAACACAACAAGAGGACACGCTCCCCCCACTGCCGAAAGTCCGTCATGCGATGTAATTCCGATTGTAACAGAACATACAAGAAAAAGAATGAAACTGCAGCAAATCTCCACGATACAGAATAGTATAGCCGGACCGTCCAATGCATCGGTGCATGAAAGTGAAGAGAAAGGAACCCTTTTTAGTGATGATTCCAAACATTACACAGAGCTGGCGATCAAAGTGATTGTGAATTTGGGGAGCACATTCCTGCTAGATGATCAAAGCACTGATGAGAAGACATTCATGCTTGAACAATATGCAAGGAAACTTACCTCGCTCAAAAGTGACGGAGCTCATCATCAAAAAGCGCAGCGTAGTCTTGCGTAGATTAACTCAAATGCGTAACTTATGCCACATGCTTGATGGATTTATGCCAGAGCACAATGATGAACATGGAGATTCTGTTGTTGTACTGATTACAAAAGAAAAACCTACGTTGGAAGAAGAATTTATTTTCCAGATCGACCCGAAATCCATTTCCAAGGGTCTGCCAAAGGACAGGACGGTATGCTGCATTTGTAAACACCCACCAATCGTGGTCCAGTGTATGAAGTGCAACCGTCACATGCATTTGCATTGTATAACAGCCTACCTATTGGAACAAGTGAAACTGCAATCAATGGTGGATGAGCGCCGTTTTAACTGTAACGACTGTTCGGGTAGCGAGTTGAAGGATGTTCTTGTGAAACAAAGCTGTTTTGTGCGCAATGATGAGTTGGAAGAAACCAAAAACGAAACGAAGTGTCGCTGTGCTGGTAGCTTGTGCGTTCGCCAGTACCACATTTCATGTTTACGCCTTTTTCCATAGTTTGCAGTCGTTCATAGTTAGTCAATCATCTGTCCGTATCACGTGTGCCATAACTGCGTCGCCGACGATCCAAGGGGAAAAGCCTCTAACGAGAAAACAGCTCTGGTACGATGTATCAAGTGTTCGTCTTCGTACCATCCGGATCGGCGCTGCATTTCGGCTGGGTCGGAAATGCTTACCACGCAGCAGCTCATATGTCCCAAACACAGCCTTGATCAGATAGCTCTCAATGTGAATTGGTGTTTCTTGTGTTGCAAAGGAGGAGATTTAATTTGTTGCGAAACGTGCTTCAACGCAATCCACCAGGATTACTTTTGCGAACAATGTGAATCCGGACAAATAATTAGCTCATAATAATTATCATCGCATCGTATTATGCGGTCGTCTGCATCAAGATGCTAGATATTTTATTTATTATCATTTTCTATAATCACCATTTTGTCAGCAAACATTTGTTTGCTTTACATTTATAATTTTTGTAGTTTTATAATCTTTAGCTGTTTTTTTTTTTAATTTGTAATGTTAGTACAAACATTTGTTGCGAAACGTGCCCCAACGCAATCCACCCGTATTACTTTTGCAAAGAATGTGAATCCGGACACATAATTAGCTCATAATAATTATCATCGCGTCGTACTATGCGGTCGTCTGCATCAAGATGATTTATTATCATTTTCTATCATCACCAGTTTTTCAGCAAAAATGTGTTTGATTTACATTTATAATGTTTTTGGTTTTATAATCTTTAGCCGTTTTTTTTAATTTGTAATGATAGTACAAACATGTTTGAAAATGTTTCTACTGCAATTGATCGGCAATTCGATGAAATGAGTAGCGTTTATCATAGAGCAGTGATGTCAAACTCGTTTCACCTTGCGGGCCGCATTTCCTCCCAAAATAGGTTCGCGGACCGCATTTTCTCCCAAAATAGGCTCGCGGGCCAAACCATATAATTGATTGGAGTGATGAAAATATGTTCTTATCAATGTGGTTTTATCTTAACAGTCAATCATGTTTTACATTTTCACATTTTTTCATATTATATTACTACTTAAAAAAATTACAAATTTTGAGTAAAAGAGAGGGTTAATCGTTTTCCAAATTTTAAAGAATTCAAATCAAGTTTATTGAAATATATGTTGCAGTTCAACACTATTGTGTATTTTGTTAATGATTTTAGAAAAGTAAAGGTATATAATTACAATAGCTAATTTATTGCTCCGCATTTGTTATTTTGTTTGGAATGGTCTTGTAGTTCATCACGTTTGTTTTCTATAAACACTATTTATCCACTTGCCTAGAAAAATCTGTGTAAAACCTTTGCTGCAAAGTTGCACATCACTTTCTTATTAAAATTGTTTAAATTGACATTCGTCCAGTTCTCTTGCAATTCGCAGTTCGTGAAAAAATTTACATTAAATATTTTGGTATTTGCTATAAGCCAATACTCAAGGATCCAAACTTTCGATGTAATGTTTCAAAGGGGTCGCGGGCCGCACCCAATGTTCTTGCGGGCCGCATGTGGCCCACGGGCCGTATGTTTGACATCCCTGCTCTACATGATTGATACCAACACACATTCTGGTTGCTGTGCAGTGTGGGAATGCTACACGATCGGCTCCGCTATTGTAATGTGTCAGACTGAAAGGGAAGATGTGAAAGGGCAGATGTGACTTCTCCCCTAGCACACCGGTTCATCATTAGAACGAGAAGGAAGACAAAGTGTGCAAGAGAAAGCTGACAGTTCTGGACTCGCGGGGATAGGAATCTGTGGAAACGGGGCAATGTTGCATGTTGCCGTCAGTTGGGACCGAACTCTGTTCTGGAATTGTCCAAATCGCCAGCGGAAAAGATGCTAGGTAGGCCAATACGTACCTCGTTGGATTTGCTACGTCCGGCACCAGCATTCCAACGATCCTACAACGGTGCCTACTACCGGACATAACAGAGAGTTCAAGCTGTCGGACCAAATTTACGCTAAGCGCTATTCGCGAAATGGATGGAGTTGGGTCGCAGGTACTATCATTGAGCGACTTGGAGCGGTTCTCTACAAGGTCAAGACCTTTGACCAAAAGATCATGAAGAGTCACGTGAATCAGCTACGCGAACGACACACAATCTCAACGAGGCACAGCGGGTCCTCATCAGCGACGTTTACCTTTAGCGGTTTTGTTGGACTCGTGGCACCTGGCAACGTCGCAGAAACCGTCAGCGCCTCAGGCGCAAACGCCAGCCGTACTTACCGTGGATCCAGGATTCACTTCGGTTCGAGGCACGTTGACCCGCCCGATGCTAAGTAGGATAAAGATGGAAGATGAGAGAAAGGAAGTCGTCCTCGGCGGAGCGTGGAGATAGCCTTTCTTTTGGAACTGTGCCACCACCGAGGAAGGACGACATAAAATTTAATACAACCTAGAAATTGTATTCAATATTTACGTCCAAATAAAGGGTTAAATATCTAAGCATCAAAGCAATAAGACTTAGAGTTTTAACATCTTAAAGTTTATTTCCTTGATTGCGGGTAGAGGCTTAGAAAAGGCAAACGGCTAGAATTGTCAGTAAGAAGTTGACAGTTGACAGTGGACTGTCATAGAACTCGGTTGTGTCGTTTGTCTGCGAGCTTATCATTAAGTTTTTTCGTTGATTTTTCTGCTGATTTTAGTCTGAACTTGTTGAGAATTATGCGACATCCAACCCGGATGATATAAACTTAAGAACTATGTTGTTTGACATAAGCTGAACCTGTCAGTCGCGTCGAGCCAGTTACACTCACCACACATGTCGAAAGAATAAACTCTGCGTTGAATCAAAAGTCTATAGGTTATGGGCCCAGATAAGCAACGAGAAGTGGCCGTTCACGGTATCCCGCAGTTCGCCGGAACCGGCTTCGACACATGGAAATTCCGGGTTCAGATCTATCTGGAAGCCTGGAAGGTGTGGGACGCGGTGGTGAAGGATGGGCCAGCAGACGACAAAGAGGCGGCGAGATTCCAAGAAATGGACGCCAAAGGGAAAGCTATACTGCACTATGGAGCGAAAAGAGCAAATTGCCGGGATAAAAATCGTATTCAAATGTTTTGCAATTTTTTCATTGTAATATCGTGTAATCTTTATTTTTATAAATCTCAGTTTCAAAGTCCCGTGATGAGATGTGGCAATAAACCCTATAATTTTACAGTGCACGTGAAGCATGCTTTTTACAACCTGACTCTAAGTGGAAACGGGACTCGAACACGGGTTTACCAAGAGCGAAGCCGTAGTCTTGCCGAGGAACCATAGCACAAGTTAGAAATAGTGAGGAAATATCGCTACTTGAATGGCAAACGTAGATTTTGAAGATAAATTTTATTTCGTACTATAAAAGAATTTCGCATTCGGGATTCGAACACCAAACCTCTGATGAAAGGCTCGAGCACCACTACCAGTACACCAGTTGTACGAGTGGATAGCTTAGGGAAAATACAGGTATATATGGCTATGTGAATAAATTGAACCACCAAGCTGTTAATTTAATAATGGTTATGATAATTTGAAATCTATGTAACAAAATATGATCAGATTTGAAAAAGTACATTAAATATTTAAAAAAAATCATGAAAAATTTTTTTTACAACTGTCAACTAAAAAGTTTTTCCTAGCCTAGATTCGAACTCCGATCCTCCGGAACAACACTCATGCACTTTGCCCCCTAGACTATTGATGAAAGAAAACTTCCGCGTGATATCACAGATACTGATATGTCTGTAGGCAATCTGAATGTAGCATAGAAAATGGACCAAGAATAAAAACTTTAGTCACATTTTTCCTCCCCGAGCTTCGCCGGGGCTTCGAGCTAGTACTAATATATAACACGAAATTATGGTGTTTCTGGACAATCCCGCCAGGTGGCGCAGCATATTTTTGTATTTTTCTATGGGTGCATTATTTTTTCAATCTTTTTTTTATATTAACTTACAGATTTTTTTTGTTTGATATAAAAAAAATAAATTTGCTACAAACTTTCATTCAAAATATTGTCATCTGAAAAATAATTGATATTTAAAGCATCTAACGCGGACATAACGTCTCCTAACGAAGAGCTACTATCTGAATATTCTGAACTTATAATGGTACAAATGTGTATAATGTTACAAATGGTACAAGTGCTTGGTTTTGAATTGGCAAGGGACTAGTACTATTTGAGGAGCTGTAATCTACGAAAAAAGGTTTTACTGCGTCTTGGTATGGGATTTGTTTTAAATTTTTTAACGATTTAGCCAGAGATATTGTTGAAATGTATGGATCGGATGATTGTAATGCTCTCATAAAAATGTCTTTAATATTGAATTCTCGTCACATTTTACGGACGTGTTCTCGTCTATCCCTTCTTTATATTTTATTTCTACCTTCTGCTGCTTCTTCTCCTAAGGATCCCAATGGTGCTGGGGCATTTACAATGTTTTCACCTACATGCGCAAGAACTTTATGGACAGAAAAAGGCATTTTGTACCAATTGTGATGATGTATGTAAAACATGTATGTGTCTTTGCAATATAGACTAATAGTTTTTGGATTTAAAGGCTGTAAACAGTTGATGGCTATTAAAATATTTCGAATCCTTTCTATAAGTTCTGTTTCTATTTGCAAAATATCGCTCAATTTTTCTATGTTTGAAAAAGCCCGACGACAAACATTTCCCGTCGTACTATTTCTACCCATTTACCTTGGTTCATCTACTTTAACACCAAATTTCTTGTACATCTTTTCCAGTATAATTTTTTTTTCGATCATTGTATATGTTTTTTATAATTTTTAGTAACCTTCCGTTTTTTGTGTACGAAATGTGAGGCAAGCATTCGAAAAATCTCATCCAACAGTGCAGTGTAGTGGTATAAAAGTCATAAGAAAAATTCTCAGGATTTGAAATAAATCCATTTCATAAGTGCTCTACATTGTTTATTTCTGTTGGTTTTGCACCATATATACAACATGTTTGCGTATACATAGTGTCGGTTAAATATGCCAAAATTTTTCCATCAATTCAACTCATGTAAAATGAATAATTTACCGTCCCATAAATTGTTTCATTTAGCTGAATTGTATAAGGAACTAACGTGGTTATTTGGCTTTTGATATCATCTACTGTTTGTATAACATTTTCGTTTGGAATCTTTCGCAAACTTGATCACAATTGGCCTTCAGCACCAATACTTTCGGGCATCAGGTTTATCCAGATGATTTCTGAATTGTCACTAATGAACGAAAAACGGATAGGAGTTAATGCCGATACTAGTAAATCACTGTCTGATGCAGTATTTTCTCCGGAACCATGAAACAGTTGATTGTAAATGCTGTGTCCACTAGATCCGTCAATGCCTATCGAGCACAATAATACGACGCTTAGTGAATCACACAAAGAAGATGAAAGGTGCCGCAAGATTTCTGCTTTTTGCATTTCAATTATTCTACACGCAGTGTGATTCATCAAATCTTGAAGATTAACTTCAACTTTTACAGGTAATGGTACAAACAGAACAAAATGTTAGTGTAGGGTACATCATTTATAGGAATTTTGGGTACAAAAAGATGGGTTTGTGAGCTGTAGAACAAGAAAAAGCGAACTAATACATTCAAAGCAAACCAAACCACATTTCACTCTTTGCCATTGACTTGGCTTGTCTTTCCCCTTTTACATGATGTTCAACCACTACCCTGCTTCACATTTTTACGATACGATCATCGACCTATATTTCATTGAATGAGAATTTCATATATTTCTTACCACACATGATGCTGCATATGGCATGATGGAGACGTCTAGTAGGTGATAATCTATAAGCTTCACATATAAAGTACAGAATAACGTAAAGATGCGCGCGTATGCGCAAAAAAAACTATCATTTATTGTTACAAAACATTCTAGACTATAAGTGGGTATGCATCATATTACAATCTTTCACAATCCTTAGCGATGGCGTAAGGTTAAAAACAGAAAATTGAAAAATGTTCCAGGAGTTTTGCGAAACAATGCTTAATATTTTGTGACATTTAATTTCAATTTACTTAAACTGTCAACAATTTTAAAGCATGATAATATACCTTTCCAAAACTGTGCTTGAAATTCGATTCCAACCATTATTATAGGAGTTACAGACCTTCAAAGTTGATGGATTTTTTCCAATTTTTCATGCAATTTTTTCACAAATCTTGACTTTGACGGGCTGTTTCTCAGAACCTGGAAGAACAGGGGCTCTAGTTTTTGGGTCATTTCTTAGTTTCATCTTGTAGTTTAAGAAAACATATGTCATTTTTCTGAAATCCAAAAATGAATTTTTGATTTTTATCCCGGCTTCGCTCCATCGTGTACTGGTAAGCCTAATATCGGATGAATATCTAGGCCAGTGATGTCAAACTCGTTTCACCTTGCGGGCCGCATTTTCTCCCAAAATAGGCTCGCGGGCCAAACCATATAATTGATTGGAGTGATGAAAATATGTTCTTATCAATGTGGTTTTATCTTAACAGTCAATCATGTTTTACATTTTCACATTTTTTCTTATTATATTACTTCTTATAAAATTTACAAATTTTGAGTAAAAGAGAGGGTTTGTTGCTCAATCGTTTTCCAAATTTTAAAGAATTCAAATCAAGTTTATTGAAATATATGTTGCAGTACAACACTATTGTGTATTTTGTTAATGATTTTAGAAAAGTAAAGGTATATAATTACAATAGCTAACTTATTGCTCCGCATTTGTTAGTTTGTTTGGAATGGTCTTGTAGTTCATCACGTTTGTTTTCTATAAACACTATTTATCCACTTGTCTAGAAAAATCTGTGTAAAACCTTTGCTGCAAAGTTGCATATCACTTTCTTATTGAAATTGTTTAAATTGACATTCGTTCAGTTCTCTTGCAATTCGCAGTTCGTGAAAAAATTTACATTAAATATTTTGGTATTTGCTATGAGCCAATACTCAAGGATCCAAACTTTCGATGTAATGTTTCAAAGGCGTCGCGGGCCGCACCCAATGTTCTTGCGGGCCGCATGTGGCCCGCGGGCCGCATGTTTGACATCCCTGATCTAGGCTGTATTCGAGAGAAGTCTACGGTAAAAGAAATGTGGAAGGCTCTCCAAGACACATTCGAGAAAAAGTCGGCAGGAAAGCAAACAGTTATCAGAAGGCAGCTTGCTCGGCTCCAGCTTAAGGAAGGGACATCATTGCGTACCCACCTTATGACATTCGAGGACCTCATTCGACAGCTTCGATTGGCTGAGGAAAGTCGTTCGAAAGTCGAGGAAAGTGACGTTTGCTCAGCTCTTGACTTGACCCTTCCGGAATCTTACGATCCCCTAATAACCGCTCTTGACAATCTACCGGAAGCCGAATTAACATACGAGCTGATGAAAGTCCGGTTGTTAAGCGATGAGTCGAAGCGGTTAGATCGACTGTATAGCTATGAAGAAAAGCCTACTGCGTTTGCTGGAGAACATCGTAAGAAGTACGAAATCAAAAAATTCTCAGGAAAATGTCATGGCTGTGGCAAACGTGGTCACATGAAGAAAGACTGTCGTAACGAGACGAATGCCAACATTGCAAATGGATCAAGATCGGTCGTGTTCATGGCGGATGATGTCAGATGTAAGAAGCTATCAGATGAAGGATCGGAAAAGCTCGAGTTTATTCTTGACTCAGGAGCCAGTGATCACATGGTAAATTCGAAGCAATATTTTGCATCTGTGGAACCACTGCAGCAACCGGTGTACATCAGCATAGCAAATAATGAAGAAACGCTCGTGGCAAAGGAAGTAGGTGTCATCAATGGAATGAGCAATCATGGAACAATGATGAGCGCAACAGATGTCCTGTATGTTCCATCTTTAAGGAAAAATCTAATGTCTGTGAAGAAGTTAACTAAGGCAGGCGTAGATGTGCATTTCAAAGAAAAGCAAGTTACCTTAAAGATAAATGGAGAAACGATCGCCATAGCGTATCAGCGAGAAAACCTCTATGTTTTAGAGATGGAGATGCAGCATGCCAATGCAAACACAGCTGAAGTAGAGTGTGCTGATCTCTGGCATCGTCGACTTGGTCACATCAGTGAAAGTGGCATGACCACTCTGGTGCGTGAGAATCTGGCCCTTGGTGTGAAATTCAAACCTAAGAAGCTGAAGTTTAGTGACGTATGTGCTCTTGGTACACATTGCCGTGAGCCGTTCAATGGTACGAGAGACAGAGCATCCCGACCGTTGGAACGTATTCACTCCGACGTATGTGGACCTATCGACCCTCCGTCGTGGAAAGGCCACCGTTATTCAGTTAAATTCAACGAACAATGCTTCGCGTGGAACAAAGAAACACCAAATGCAGAAAAGCTGGTTATATCGATAACTCACGAGCAAGAGGGGGAAAGTGAAAATGTAGTCAAAAAGGAAGAAGAACAGGAATGCTACGAGGATGCCATTGATGTAAGAGAAGAAAAAGATGAGCAACCTGCCGCCGAAAATGTCCTGAATGAAATGCCATGTCAAGTGGGAGAGTTTCAATCGACGCATGAAGATGCAGCGGATGCAGATGATTTCGCGCATCTAGATCGGGACTTTTCCGGTGACAACCAGTCCTTGAGGCGCAGCAAACGAGAGCGCTGTCTTCCAAGTAAGTTCCTTGACTACTTTACAGGGATCAGTGCCAGTGCTGTAGGCTTTCCCTTCTTCGCAGACGTTCCCAAAACGTATAAAAACATTGGTGCTCGTGAGTATGGTGATATATGGTTCCAGGCTGTGAATGGCAAACATCAAAGACAAAGTGGGTGTTTCGACTTAAGGAAGACGAGACTAGGCGTCAGGTCAGGTGTAAGGCGCGACTAGTAGGGTTTGCAAAGGGTTTCTGCAGCGTCCGGAAATCGAATATGAGGACACGCTTGCCCCAGTTGCGATGTTGTCTACAGTTCGAGTGGTTGGTGGTAGCCGTTGCCGTCAACGATAAATTCCACATACATCAGATGGACGTGAAAACAGCTTTCCTACATGAGATACCTGAAAGGAACAACTGCCATGGGACTCCATTATAAGAAACACACTGATACAGGACCTCTTGTTGGATATGTGAATGTTGACTGGGCAGCTGATTTGGAGGATCGTAAATCGGTTACGGGATTTATGTTCAAAGTATACGACTCTACAGTTTCTTGGACAAGTCGGAAGCAAGCTACAGTCTCAATGTCGTCTAACCAGCAACAAGCCGATATTTTTACAAAAGCATTGGATGTCATCCCGTTCCAATGGCTTAGAAGTATGATTGGGGTCGCCAATTGAGAGGGGGTGTTGAGAATTATTGGACATCCAACCCGGATGCTATAAACTTAAGAACTATGTTGTTTGACATAAGCTGAACCTGTCAGTCGTGTCAAGCCAGTTACACTCACCACACGTGTCGAAAGAATAAACTCTGCGTTTAATAAAAAGTCTATAGAACTGTTCGTTAACGGTTTTCGATTTTCGATTGGACCAAGTTTGGTGGCGATACGTTGCTCACGTTACTCGAGTCAGTGCCTGTTGCTTATTGTAGTCTGCTTGTTCCCGTTGAAGCCCGCTTTTTCAACCACTGAAATGGAGGAGATTTGCTTTTCTTGTGCTAAGCAGTTGGACGTGGGTGACGAGAGGATCAATTGCGCGTATTGCAAGGCATCATTTCATCACAGCTCCTCCAAGCTTCCCCAGCAATTAGTAACGGCTGTGGGAATGTATGCGGATCTACACTGGAGCTGCATCGGTTGCACTAACGTGCTGAAGAACCCACGTAGTAAAGCAGTTAAGGAGATGGGCCTCCAAGTGGGCTTTCAGGCGGCCCTTCAGTCGGCGTTGTCATCAATTAAGACTTTAGTCGTCGAACCGCTGACCAGTGAGATTCGAACCGGTTTGGAGGCTCTTAAACCCTCCTCGCCCTATAGCACTCGCTCAGCATTTCCAGTGGGTAAACGCCGTCGCATCATAGATGATTTGGAGTCATCCATAAACATCAACCATAATGGCGCTCCCAACCCGCCAGCCTCGGATACCACACACACTTACGCAACATATGCAACGGTCGCTAGAGTTCCTCCTCATTCACTAGTGGGAATTAAAGGAATCACAGGATCCGATCGTGATTCCTCCTCACTTCCCGTAGCGACGCGGACCACCTACAATCTGAAGACCGTGAACGAACGATCCAGATCGGGAAGCGATCATCAGTTGGTATCCAGCATCCAAACGCGATAGTTTGATATTAACCCGCACATATGTTGTAGGAAATAAAGTTTAAGTTTTTTTAAAACTCAAACACCAGCAGCAGTGCGTTAACTATATTTCTTGAAAAAACGTTTTTGCGTCGATAATGGTCCGTTACACGATACTTAACACGTTCCGTACCAAGCACAAAACGGTATAGTTTCCTGCGGGCCGAAAAAACTCAAATTCGGCTTTGCAATCGTTCGTACGATTGCGAATGCAGCAAAGCAAACGGGTCACCCATATTTGGGTGACGCGGTACGGAACGTGTCAACTGTTTTTGCCTATTCCCAACAGCAATTTGCTTCACTTTTACAAGCGGTTCTTATTTTTTGGTGATCCAGTGGATTGCGAAAACACGTTTGAGGGGCTGTCGATAAGAATTAAGCGCATCCTTGAGACAGTGAAGGATTATGCGCAAAAACTATTCCTGGAGGTGGAAAAATTCATTGACAGCCTTCCTAATCATTCTAGACAGGAAAACATACATTATTTGAAAGAAACGTTGATTCGCGAAAGGAATGGCAATGAACTGTAAGACAAGTTGTTTGGCCAAAATGCTGATGAATATTTTTTTAAAAACATTTCTTTTTAATGACTCACTCTTGACAGGACTGGCGCGACTTTTATAGGAAGAACAACTCCAGACAGCGCAAGCTTGCGAGAACCCACCCTTCCACCAAGGTAAGAATGCCCACAACAATATTTACTCTAATTTTTCGTCAAGTGCGAAACTGAATCATTCTCAAAATTGTATTTCAACAGAACCTCGCTTGAATACTACGCAAGATACATTTACACCGGCAACGCAAGCAGTTTTCGTCAACCGTATAACAATCTAACCGATGCGTCAAGATGTATCTTAAAAACGAAAACGAAGGAAATCCAAAAGCATTATTTCAACGAACTTCGAAATTTTTTGGATTTGCTCCCAATTCAGAAGCGAAAGGTGTATCTACGATACCTGGAGCTAAAGGCTAAGGAGCCAATCGAGTTTCAAACTTTCATGCTCAAAAGGTTTGTTAATTGGTCTTTACTGTTTTCAATTTAAATTATCAAATTCGATTGAAATACCATATGACATCCTCATAATCCTTTTTGTTTCAAATAATTTTAGAAATGATGAAGCCAAACTGGTTCAACCTTATGAAGATTTCGGTTTCAACGCAAAGGAAGTTTCCGCTAAAGAAGACCTCGCCTTCTCAGCCTCAGGAAATCCATTTCCGCCAGAGGGTGAAACTCCGCCATTGATTACGGCTGAAAGAAAGCAGCCGAAATCAATTCTTAATCGGAAGCATGATGTTGCTGCTTCGGATATGGCGATGTTACCGAAAAAAAAAGGTAACATTTCAGTTGTCGGAAAGGTAAATAACTCTTAAGTATCTTATGTTATCATGCATGTTAATTTGAAAAGAAAATTATGGTTTAATGGGCTTGAGACTTATGCCAGATATGCTGTGGATGAGTCCCGTTTGAGAAATTACATTTTAGTTTCTTTTTATTTTTCTTCGTAGGGAAAGCGAACAATCAACATCTCGCGTAAAACGACAATCAGGAGTTTTGGTGAAGCGAAAAACTACACCAACGTAGGTTTATTTACTTCAAAAGTTTTTAAATATTATGTGAATTTAACTATAAACAATGCTTTTTTTTCAATGTTTTTCAGAGAAATTTCAGAGTTTCACAAGAAGTACCTCTTTTTTGGGAAACCTGAAGATCATGAAGTGGCCTGAGCACAATATTCCAGTGAATGCAAAGCGGCGATTGAGGAATTCCTTCAGAATTAGCAACGTTGCATGCCGTACTTTGTATTGTTTACATTATTACTCATAGGCCATAATCATTTAACATAATTGGAAGGAATTTTTAGACCTAACAGGTTAGTGCGATCTATTTTATATTTCAGGCGTGTTATACCATTTATTGCCGGGCGAAGTAGCTGTCATTAGTGGCAGCGTGATTTCGCCCGACGTAACCTAAGTAAGCCGAGATCGGAACGAGCGAGAGGAGTTCTTTTCGGTGCGAATCTTAGTTGCGAGCAGACGTAAAACCCGGAGCGTGGAGAACTGGATAATTTTTTAGTGCGGCGACGCTGCGGACACTTTAGACACAGTTAAAATAAAGTGAATTAAAAACCGAAGTTCGCCTCGAGGCTCATTATTTCAGAAATTCCTAACATTCTAAAAAATTGTTCAGACAACGAAAGGATCTAGTGAGAATTGTTCCGGGTGCTCGAAGATAACGGAAGAAACGCTATTCGTGCAGTGTGATGCGTGTGACAATTGGTGGCACCTTTCATGTGCGGGTGTGGGGGAATCGGTATCGGTACGTGCTTGGATTTGCGCCACGTGTAGCGATACAATGTCACTGGCGGGGGACGTCAAAGATCAGGAGCGCAGCAGCACCCCGAACCCTCCACCCGAGAAGATTTCAGACGTTCCAAGGGCGAACGCAGTGGCCAAGAAGCTGGCTTTACTGCACCAACGCAGGGACGCCGAGCGCAAAAGGCTGGAACTTGAACTGGAGTTAAAGTTCCTAAAGGAAGAACAAAGCCTACTCGATGAAGCTGTCAGGATAAGGGACGGGCCCCCGGAGGACGAGCGAGCAGATACCGGGGTAACAACGCACGCGTTTCGCACGTTGGAATCGAGCGAACCGGAGGAGCAAGTGCGAAAGCCATGCGTGATTTCTGCTGCCTCCGCTCCGACCAGCTCATCTCAGGCCAGGAATGCGGAACAAAAGGATGCCAGCACGTATGCGTGCTGTAAGGGACAAAGGGCTACCGGCGGAGAGCGTCGGCATTGTGGTGCTATTCCAGTGGAACTACTTTCGTTTGCTGGTGACCAAGCCGAATGGCCTCTCTTCCACTCGCACTACACCCACACCACCGAAATACTAGGGCTAACGAATTGGGAGAATATGCTGCGCCTGCAAAAGTGCCTTAAAGGGCCGGCATTGGAAGCAGTGTGCAGTCGGCTTATTCTTCCCGATGTGGTGCCCGATGTGATCGAGACCCTACGATTGCGCTTCGGACGAGCCGATCAGTTGATCAAAGTGCTTACGGAGCGCATACGGAGAATGCCCGCGCCCAAGACCGTAAGGTTGGAAAGTGTAATCGACTTTGGGACGGCAGTGCAGGCACTTGCAGATCACATCATTGCGGCTGATGAGAGAGCTCATCTTAATAACCCGACGCTGATAAAGGAACTGGTTGGAAAGCTGCCGAAGGACCAGGCGTTGCAGTGGGCGCGCTACACGCGGAACGTAGACACAGTGGATCTCGCGACGTTTGGAGCGTACATGAGCGAGCTGGTAAAGGATGCTACGAGCTTAGTGTCCGTCGTGTCGGAGTCGCTCTGGAAAGCAGACAAAGTTAGTGCTACGCGAGGACATGTGAACGCTAACTCGTTGCGTAATCCTGGTGAGCAGCTTAGCGAATCGAGTGGCACGGCATGCGAAATCTGCTCCAAGGAGGGTCATGTGCCGAGTGACTGTGAGCAGCTCAACCGCCTGACTGTAAACGAGCGCTGGCAGAAAGCACGTGCTTTGTCATTATGCTTTCAATGCCTGCGGAAACACAGACGGCGCAACTGCAGGACTAGCCAGCGCTGCGGCATCGACGGTTGCACCTTTCGACATCATCGCTTGCTTCACGCGGCCGAACAACCAGGACCAGCGGGGAGTTACCACCACAACGATGGCACCGGAAGGCTATTCCGTATCGTTCCGGTGACTCTTCAGGGGCCAAAGGCGAGCATCGACACGTTCGCCTTTCTAGATGAGGGATCTTCATTAACCCTAATGGACCACGACCTTGCCGAACATCTGGGAGCTTCTGGAAAGAAAGAGCCGCTTTGCCTTTCCTGGACGGGGGATGGAAAGAGGATGGAAGGCCGATCGATGCGCGTGGAACTCAAGATCGGACCAGTCGGCTCAGCACGGACCTATGGAGTGAGAAACATTCGTACTGTGACGCACCTCAACCTCCCTTCTCAGTCATTCCAGGTGGAGAAAGAAGCCGAGAAGTTCCCTCACCTTAGGCGGCTGCCATTGATAAGCTACTCAGATGCCCAACCACGCATTCTAATAGGGTTGGATAATCTAAAACTGGCGGTACCTCTCAAGACGAGAGAAGGCTCTGGTGAAGGACCAACCGCGGTGAAAACAAGACTGGGTTGGTGTGTTTATGGAGGAGGATCGCCGTCGCAGACTCACCATTCCTTCCATATTTGTGAGTGCGCGGCCAGCGACCGTAAGCTTGTAGAGACTATCCAAGGCTTTTATGGGATGGAGCAAGCTGGTGTTGGCAAGCCCTGTCTTCGAAGCCCAGAGGATCAACGCGCTATAGACCTGTTGGAAGCAACGACGGAACGCGTCGGCAATAGGTTTCAGACAGGACTTCTCTGGAAAACGGATGATGTTCGACTGCCCGACAGCTTCGAGATGGCTCTTCGACGACTGGAGTGTCTCGAACGAAGGATGAATAAGGACAGGAGCCTAAAGGAGAAAGTACATTACCAATTACGGGAGTTTGAGAAAAAGGGTTACGTCCACAAAGCCGCCAAGGAGGAACTTGATAAGGCGGTCCCGGGAAGAACTTGGTTCCTACCACTAGGGGTGGTAAAACCCGAAAAAACCGGAGAAAGTGCGAGTGATCTGGGATGCAGCAGCGAAGGTGGATGGCATCTCTCTCAACCAGATGCTGCTCAAGGGACCCGACCAACTAGTCTCCTTGATAGGTGTCCTATTCCGGTTCCGTCTGTTTCAGTTTGCAGTTTGTGCCGACGTGAAGGAGATGCTCCTGCAGATTCGTATGCGGCCTGAAGACCGCCAGGCGCAAAGATTCCTTTGGCGAACGGATCCGCGGAAGGCGCCAGAGGTTTATATAGTCGACGTCGTAACATTCGGATCCACCTGTTCTCCCGCGTCGGCACAGTTTGTTAAAAACCGGAATGCTAAGGAACACGTTGAGTAATATCCCCGTGCAGTGGCTGGTATCTTAGAAAGTACCTACGTGGATGACTACCACGACAGCTTTGGGACTAAAGATGTAGCACTGCAAGTAGCCCAAGATGTGAGCGAAGTCTTCCGCGACGGTGGGTTTCAACTTCACCATTGGATTTCCAACTGCGCCGACGTCATCACATCCCTCGAGGCTGCCACGGATCGACCCGTTGTCCACCTTCTGGAGTCCGAGAGAACCGAAAGGGTGCTTGGCATGATTTGGAATCCAGTTACCGATGGGCTAACGTTCAACACAAATGCCAACCCGGATATTAGAAGGCTATATGAGGGAGAGGTCATACCCACGAAGCGTAAAGTATTGCGATGCGTGATGTCCCTATTTGACCCATTAGGCTTGCTCGCAACCTTTATTATCCATGGAAAAAAACTGATTCAAGACATTTGGCGAGCCAAACCGGGATGGGATGAGAATATAGGTGAAATGCAGCTTATAGACTGGAGAAAGTGGATCCAGATGTTTCCGTACATTGCCGAACTGCGTATACCGCGCTGCTACTTTCCCGGAGCCAACTCAAAGACCTACGCAAACTGCGAGCTACACGTGTTTGTCGATGCAAGCCCGTACGCCTACTCTTGCGCAGTATATTTAAGAGTTGCTGATACAGACGGAATTCCCCAATGTACGCTGGTTGCTGGGAAAGCCAAAGTGACCCCCCTGAAACCTGTCAGCATACCCAAGTTGGAGCTACAAGCCTGTATGCTGGGCGCGCGGTTGATGAAATTTGTCCTAGATCATCACCCAATCCCCATCCAACGGTAGACTCTGTGGACTGACAGTACGGTGGCGCTGGCTTGGATTCGTGCGGACCCACGTAACTATCGTCCGTATGTAGCGCATCGAGTTGTCGAGATTTTGGAGCATTCCTCCTGCGACAACTGGCGCTGGGTGCCTTCGCTCATGAATCCTGCGGACGAGGCTACTAAGTGGGGAAAAGGACCATTTTTCAATGACGATAGTAAGTGGTTCCCCGGACCTCCCTTCATTCGCCTGCCTGAGACGGAGTGGCCAAATTCTCCACAGATCGAGCGAAACCCGGCAGAGGAGATCCGTGCGACGGTGTTGGTACACGCGGAATGGACGCCCATCATGGACTTCACCCATTTTTCCCGATGGGAGTACGTGATTCGTGCGATGGCATGCGTAAAACGGTTCTTGCACAATGCTAAAGCTGGGCGACTGAGGAAGGATGGGACCTTCAGCCAAAATGAACTTCAAGCCGCGGAAATAGAAGTGCTGAAGCTGATACAGAAGGAGGCTTTTCCGGAAGGAGTCGCGACGCTGCTAACCGACACACCCGTCATCGAAAGAACAAGCCACATCATGGCCTATACCCCTATGATGGATGACGATGGACTGCTGCGCCAGAACAGTCGGCTGTCTGCGGCCGATCATCTCGAATATAATGTGCGCTTTCCAGTTATCCTCCCAAAACGGCATCACTGCACCAAACTATTGGTTGAAAAACTACACCGCCGGTACCGACATGCACACGTGGACACGGTTGTTAATTAAATTCGGCAGGAATACGTCATCCCAGGGCTACGATCGTTAGTAAAACAGATAAGTCGAGACTGTGTTTTCTGCAAGATTCGTAGAACGGACCCCGCGATACCCCGAATGGCGCCCTTGCCAAGAGCACGTCTCGCCGTATTCGAGGCTCCCTTCAGTCGAATTGGCGTGGATTATTTCGGACCCTTCTTGATAAAACAAGGACGCTCGAATGTGAAGCGATGGGTGGCCCTCTTCACATGTCTCACGACTCGAGCCGTCCACCTGGAAGTGGCCTACGACATGTCCACTGCCTCATTCATTTCGTGTATATGCCGCTTCATATGCCGGCGGGGATCGCCCACGGAAATCTACAGCGATAATGGTACCCATTTCACCGACGCAGCGACCAAGTGGACATTAATACCCCCTGGAAAACCGCATATGGGTGGAGCGTGGGAACGTCTGGTCCGCTCCGTGAAAGCGGCGATAGCGGACGCATACACGGAAGGCAAACTCAACTATGATGAGTTTGAAACTATGCTGACGGAAGCTGAGTCAATCGTTAACTCCCATCCTCTAACCTATCTCCCTCTAGATGCAGCCGAATCGGAAGCTCTGACTCCGAACCACTTTTTATTGGGCAGCTCAGGCGGACGTAGGACGCTTACGAAGACCCCAGCCACTTCCTCCAAGACGCCAAAGGAGTTGTTTATAGGCATTTGGCAACATTTGGACAGAATGTGGCAGCGTTGGCTCAAGGAGTACTTGCCAGAACTTCGAAGGCAAACAAAGTGGTTCGCTGAGGCAAGACCGCTGCAAGAAGGGGATGTCGTGCTGATAGCGAATGAAAATAGGCGGAAAGACTGGACTAGAGGACGGGTGCAGGAGACCATTTCCGCAGCCGATGGGCGAATACGGCAAGCTCTTGTAAAAACAGCAAATGGAATCGTGCGTAGACCAGTGCCCCGGCTTGTCGTACTGGACGTAGCGAAATAAAGTGCGCCTCGTTGCACTTGCCGCATCCGGGGGAGAATATTGCCGGGCGAAGTAGCTGTCATTAGTGGCAGCGTGATTTCGCCCGACGTAATCTAAGTAAGCCGAGATCGGAACGAGCGAGAGGAGTTCTTTTCGGTGCGAATCTCATTTGCGAGCAGACGTAAAACCCGGAGCGTGGAGAAGTGGATAATTTTTTAGTGCGGCGACGCTGCGAACAGCTAAAATAAAGTGAACTAAAAACCGAAATTCGCCACGAGGCTCATTATTTCAGAAATTCCTAACACCATTTCTTTTATATTTAATCATTGTAATCAAAATTTTTTTAATACCTGCAAAGCGGTTTTTACCATTCTCAATAAGCATGCAAAGAAGCGCAGCGCCCTTTTCAAGTAAAATTTTCAATTAAGCTTCATTTTTTTAAGATGTGAGAAGTTCCCACTGTTAATAAGAATTTTTATTATAATCATCATAAACTGAAATAAAAAAATATGCTGAAATTGAAACCAAGATCATTCATCATTTAAGAAATCCGAAAAACACTCAAACCCTTAAAGTTTGAATAGGCTAGCTTGAAAGAACAAGATGATATTATGTGATGGCCACCCAATTTGGGAACTAAGTCGCACTAATTGCACATTGTAGGGCGATTTGCGGGGGAAAGGAGGGATCGGAGGGAAAAATGAAAATTGAGAAAATAGTCTTACCTTGTCGAGATCTACAACTTTGCCGAAGACCTGAAAGCGCTAGAAGGATATTCAGGGTTTGGCCAAAATGCAAGGTAAATATGCATGGTGAGCAAAAGGCAAGGTAAATATGCATGGTAAACTGCCGTATACCCAAAAACTCACTTTTCGTACGAGCTAGCAAAAAGCAATGTTCGGCACGAATGTGTATCGCCACGAGGCCTATCTTTCGTCCATAAACAGCATTTCGATCCGAGGTACGCAAATGTGACAAAAAGTTAGTAGTTCTAAAAATTTAATAACAAAAAATTCTTTGCTTTTAACTACACTCACATTTTGGAGAGCTTGAACAGCGCTCAAGCTGTCCGTAAATATAAAGAACTCCCCTGGGGGTCGGGTGTCTATCAAAGCTAGCGCTCAAAAGATAGCTGCAAGTTCTGCAACGTAGATACTACATGGTTGTTGGAACTTATGGATCGTTTCCGCGATGGTGTTAAAGCAACCGAAACCTGTGCCCTCGGCGGACGCAGATCCATCCGTATAAAACTGCTTCTCCGGCTTTATATGGCCAAACTTTTTCCTAAAGATGGCAGGGACTGTCGTCTCTCGCCCTTCCTTGGAGATGGAATTTAACTCCTTTTTATAGGATGTGTCAATCTTTAGAATTTTATCAAACTTGTCAGGAAGCGCAGCAAGGTTAAATCTCGGGACTTTGTCAGCAATAATATGTAAAGACAAGAAGTCCTGATAAATTTGCAAAATTCTGCTGCTGCACCCTAATTATTGCAGCATTTCAAAATTGTTTATCACTTACGGTTTCGAGATTGAGGCCCGAATGATGTACCGTAGTGCTAGTTGTTTCAGGGGCAGTCTAAGTGGCATTACACCGGCCATAACTTCCAGTGACATGTTGTGCGTTGACTTCATGCACCCCAAGGCAATTCGCAGGCATCGGTATTGGATTCTCTCTAGCACCAGCATAGGAGCCTTTGCTGCCCATTGGGAACAAAAGCTGCCGTACTCCAATACCGAGAGAACCGTAGTCTTATAGAGTCGCAGTACGTCCGTTGGGTGAGACCCCCACCAGAAGCCTGTTATTGTGCGGAGGAAGTTAATACGGCGAGAGCATTTTCGTGGTTCTGCCACATGTTTACTCCACTTGAGTTTTCTGTCGAACCAAATTCCCAGATATTTCACTGTGTCAACTTTTTGAATCTGTTTCCTCTGGAGAAACAAATTAATTTCGGGTTCGAATAGGCCGTTTTGTTTATTTCCCGCCGTGTTGCTGAAGAAACAGAAAGTTATTTGTTCAGTTTTTTCTGGGGAGAACCTTATTCCCATTTCGCTAGACCAATGGCTTGTAGGAATGTTTTTGCTTCGGCGGGGTCCCTACGGGCAACTGAGAGAACTATATCATCCACGAACTGCCTCAGGGTACAACTCGGTTCAAAGCAAGCGTCAATACCGTTCACATAGAAGTTATAAAGAATAGGACTTAGGCATGAGCCTTGTGGTAGACCGAAGAAGCTTACCATTCTTTCCCGATGATGCCTATTGTTTTGCGTGAGCATGTCAGCATTGCAATGGGACGATACGAAGTATGCTCTGAAGGGGGTTTACCATTTTTCAAACTGGCCACTACCCTTACTTCGCGCCAGGAGGGGGGAACGATGTTTAGCGTGAAAAGATTATTTAATATGCACAGTAACCGTTTCTTGGCTAGGTCCGGGAGCTGTTGGATAAGCTTTATTTTTATGTTGTCTAATCCTGGGGCGGAATTTTTGCTCGAGAGCAGGGCTTAGGAGAACTCCACCATTGTGAATGATTTATCCAGTGCTAGGTCTCCTTCAGCCCCCAACTGTTTGAAGCACTGTTCAGGGACGAAGTCTGGACAAATCCGGTGAGAAAACGGTTTCAGCCAGTCCGCAGTGAAACGTTCACTTTTGTTTCCTGGGCAGTGCCCCCTCATCCTTTTAGGCTTCCTCCATAGCGAGCGGAGAGCTGTTGCCGGATTAAGGGAATTCACGTAGCTTCGCCAGTGTCCCTTTTTTTAAGCCTTACACAGGTTTTTACACTTTTTCTCCAGATCTTTATAGCTCTCAAATAGAGATCTGGAGCCAGTGTTGCAGTAGTACTTGTAGGCTTTGCGTTTTCCTATGCTAGCCGCTTGGCAGTCCCTATTCCACCAGGGATTAGGCGTCCTCTTGAAGGATTTCGGGATATGTGTGTGGCTTTTTTGTGCCTTAAGGGCACACTCGTATACACCTACAGCAAAGTTTGAGAATTACATTACATTACATTACATTTATTTTTACACAATGTTTGCCACGCGGGCTATACAAAGTATCTTAAATCTATAGTTAAACTTAAAACAACAAGACAGAACACGAGAGGAGGAGAGGGATAGATTACAAGAGAGAGTTGTTAAGACGCGAACGAAAGACAGGGATGGAGACGTTGTAGTCAAACAGGTGGCTAACACTATTGAAAGAAGGCATGGCGCGGATAAATGGATCATTCTGGGAGAAACGCGTACGGCGCGTGGGAATAAGGAGAGGAGGCCTTTCTCGAAGGTTATGAGAAGGGACATATAGAGGGATATGAGAGAGGAGATCCGGAGCGTCAATGGAGTGTAGGAGAAGTTGGGCGATGAAAATAGCCTGAGCGTTCCGGTGGCGAGTCTGAATCGTGGATAGCCCCAACAATTGACACCGCGACTCGTAAGGCGGGAGGGAGGAGGCACTGTAGCCGAGAAGACGCCTCACCGCCAGGCGCGTGAAGCGTCTCTGAACCCCCTCCAACCTTCCCAAGGCGGTGACACCTGTTGGGGTCCATACCACGGAAGCATACTCGAGGATCGGTCTGACCCAGCAACAGTACAGCGCTGTTAGGCTGCGCGGGTCCGCACCTCCGATGCCATGCGAGAAATAAGCCCCAACATACTGTTGGGCTTGGATACCACCTTGTCAATCTGCACACTGAAGGACAAGGCGGCGTCAAGCCACACCCCTAGGTCCTCGACAACCGACACCCGCGACAAAGCAACACTACTAATACAGTAGTCGTAGTGAGTCATCCCAGTGGAGCGACTGAAGGATATGACACAACACTTGGATGTACAGAGAGTCAATCCATTCGCGGAGCACCAGTCGGAGAAGCCTTGGAGGGATTCTTGAAGGAGTAAGAAGTCGGAAGGAGAGGAAATGGGGCGGAATAATTTGACATCGTCAGCATACAGTAAGTGCCCGTTAGGGGGCAATGCACTGACACAGTCATTAAGGAATAGAGAGAACAGGAGAGGGCTGAGGATGCTGCCCTGCGGCACACCCGATACACCGAAGTACGGATCAGAGAGGACCCCCCTCACCCGCACAGAGTAAGATCGTCCGCTAAGGAACGATCTGATCCAGGAGTAAAGAGGCCCCCTCAACCCCATCCGCTCGAGTTTAGCCAGCAGCAAACCATGCGGTATGCTATCAAATGCGGCCTTCAGATCGGTGTAAATGACGTCAACCTGACGCCCAGAGTCCAGATTGGGGTAAACCACGGACAGTAGGGTCATCAAATTGGTCACAGTCGAGCGGTGAGGCATGAAACCGTGTTGATTCGGAGAAATATACGGGCGCACGCAGGGGAGGATGGAGGAGTGTAGGATGGATTCGAGGACTTTGGAAGTGGCACAGAGGAGGGAGATGCCTCGATAGTTGGCGGGGGAAGAGAGGCATCCTTTCTTGTGGATCGGGACAACCCAGGCCGATTTTCACAGCCCAGGAACCTCTCCTTCGTGGAGGCAGCGCGAAAAAAGACGCGCCAGGATAGGAGCTAGGGAAGTCCTGCATCCGCGTAGAACAGACGCAGGAATGCCATCAGGGCCAGGAGAGAAGGAAGGCTTTAACCTAGCTAGTGCACCACAAACATCACCCTCGCTGATCTCCACCAGGTCGCAAGTGAGGACGTCAAGGGGGGTATGAGCAAGGCCCGCGGTGCCAGGGGCAGCCGACTGAGCCGGGTCAACGAAAACGCTCGAGAAGTGCTTTGCGAAAAGTTTGCAGACACCATGAGGAGTGGAAGCGGTCTCTCCATTGAGAGACATGGAATGGGGAATGCGTGAGGAACCGCGCCGGGCGTTCATCAATCGCCAAAAAGATCTTGGATTAGTAGACAGTCGAGACTGAATACGTAGAACGTGTGCCTGGTAACGAACCCGATTGTAGCCTCTGTAGGCAGAGGATGCGAGCTTATAGATATGCCTCCAGAAAGGAGAGCGATACCGACCATACATACGAATTGCGCGTTTCATGTCTGCCTTCAACACACGGAGATGCCTGTCTGTCCAAACGGGGTTAGGAGGAGGGCGAGCAGGAGGACAACATGAGGGGAACATTGAACATAATACATTAGTGAACTTAAGACTAGCCGCGTTACATGAATCCTCCATATCTAGCACCGACCAGTCGTAATTCCTCCAGAGACGACTCATGGTCCGGTGCTCGGGTGAACCAAGCGGTAACAAGCTCAGCATATTTTCCCCAGTCAATGTTTAGGGTAAGGTCACCTTTAAAAACTCCTCTTGCCGTTGTTCCCGTTGGTTCCGATAGTGTAATAAGGATAGGCAAATGGTCGCTATCCAGAGGGTCGGCTATTACCTTCCATTTAATGTTTTGTCGCAAAGTTGACGTACACAACGAGAGGTCTAGAGCACTTGGACTAAACATGGGAGTTTGAATTTTTGTCGCTTCTCCAGAGTTCAAAATAGTCAATCCCTGGTTATCTACGAAGTCTCTAATGATGTGCGACAGGGCGTCATCCCTATTTCCCCTCCAATCATAGCTGTGTGAGTTAAAATCCCCTAATATGAGAACCGGTAAGGGAGGAATCTTGACAGATTAAGTAGCTCTGTCAGAAATGACAGGGCCGTATGGGAACACCTGCGTGGGAGTGTTCGTGGGGACTTGTCAAGCGCACCGGCGGGCAAAGGATCGTTCCTCAAAAAGCAGTAGATCGTTGACAAAAGAGGGCACTAGTGAGGGACTTTAGTATAAAAAGCAGCGTCGAAGAAATATGCGCCAGTCGCAATAGTGAGAAGGAGAAAATAAATTAAAATTTTGTCTGATCAGTGGATCAAGTCTAAAGTATTTATCCGACTCCTTTTAATTTCGGTGGCTCCACCGGTTGTAGTTACAACAAGCTCTCTTTCTATCAATTCCAGTCTGGTTCGGCTAACTGTAGAAAACGGCGGGACATAGACCGAGGCATAGCAATGTCTTGCTCTCCTATTCTAGTTCTAACGGCTACTGCTTCTATTGTTCCATTGTTATTAATGTGGATACGGGAAAAGGTCTGGCTTAGTTTTATTCCTATCAGTACTCCTCCTCCCCGTGAGTCTCGGTCCTGACGAATAATATTGTTGCCTGGGAATCTGAGTGTAGTCTCCGGGGTTAGCAATGTCTCACAAAGTGCGAATGCATCGACCTGGTGCTCATTCAGCAGGGCCTTGAAGAGGTCTATCTTCCCCAGAAGGCTCCTCTAGTTCCATTGGACAATGTGTGTCATATCAAACAGCGGTCCGTACAATCTTGCTAATGCATGGCCATTGTGTCAGCCATCGATGTAACACACCCCGTATGAAGGGCAACGTGCAGGCTACCAGACTCGACAGGGGAGGAGGGAAGTTGAGAGCGTCCAGCAACGACTGAAGGATGTCAGAAAGGGATGGGGGAGGAATATTGGAGAATGAGCCAGGTTCTCTAGCAGAGGAGCCAGGTTTGGCGGTATACGCTGAGGTGCTAGAGGCTGCCGGTGGGATGGTCTTAATAGGTGTGGATCGGGGAGTGCGAGGTTCTGCCTGTTGAGCTGGCGCAAGTCTGGAAGCTACGGGCTTTGGGGGTTTGTTTTGCTTCTTCTGTGCAACCTTCTTCTTTGAAATGACTTATTTTTCGCTAGCTTGTACCATACCGCAAAGCTTAATTGTTTCCTGTTATTACCTGCCCGGGGGAGCTTGGTAGTCATTCTCTAGACCCTGTTCTAAGATGTTAAATTGGTTTAGCAGGGTATCAGAGAGTGCGTCAGGAGCCTTTTGTAGCGCTTGGGCGTAGGTTCCCCGGGCCCTCTCTATGACGGTCTTTTTCTGCTCCTTTTGCAGCTTGCGGTAGACGGGGCACTCGGAGGGAATGTGCCACTCGTTCCTGCAGTGCGTGCCGGATGCTGATGATGATGCGCATGGTTGAGTTTCTTCCGTCAACATCAGCTGCGGTAGTACCGAATTGAATCCTGGATCCATGGTAAGCACGGCTGGCGTTTGCGCCTGAGGCGCTGACGGTTTCTGCGACGTTGCCAGGTGCCACGGGTCCAACAAAACCTCTAAAGGTAAACGTCACTGATGAGGACCCACTGTGCCTCGTTGAGAAGGTGTGTGTCGTTCGCGTAGCTGATTCACGTGACTCTTCATGATCTTTTGGTCAAAGGTCTTGACCTTGTAGAGAACCGCTCCAAGTCGCTCAATGATAGTACCTGCGACCCAACTCCATCCATTTCGCGAATAGCGCTTAGCATAAATTTGGTCCGACGGCTTGAACTCTCTGTTATGTCCGGTAGTAGGCACCGTTGTAGGATCGTTGGAATGTGCCGGACGTAGCAAATCCTAGCATCTTTTCCGCTGGCGATTTGGACAATTCCAGAACAGAGTTCGGTGTGCTTCGGTAGGCGAGTAAAAAGATATCTAACGCTTCTTGAAGTGTGGTACCGTCTGCTGAGATTTTCCGAATGGCTCTTTTAAAAGTATCGACGAACCTTTCTGCCTGCCCATTGGATTGTGGATGATAGGGACCCGTCGTTATATGTTGTATGGCATTCTGGGCACAGTATTCGGTGAATTCCGCGCTCGTAAATTGGGTTCCGTTATCCGACACGAGAAGGTTTGGAACTCCGAAACGTGCGAATAGCTCGCGTGTTCCTTGCCCCTATAAGGGCCACCATACCAAATCCCAGGGATTTTACTTGTTACCTAATATACAACCTTTACCTAATATAATGTAAACCCGTGTATAAACTGTACAAATAAATCATATTTTACAAAAAAAAAAAAATAGTGCGCGTAGTAATCCAATTGTTGTAGATGCACTGATACTGCTTGTGCGAACGATTTCGGGCCATTTTGAAAACGAATCAACTACCACAAGACAGTGATCTCCATCTAACGGACCCGCATAGTCCACGTGCATTCGTTCCCAAGGTCTTGTAGCATCTGGCCAAGGCACCGGGCTTGCGTGCGGAGGGGATTTTGCAGCCATCTGGCATGCATGGCAGGTTTTCACCCACTCCGCGATGTCTGAGTCTAGCGATGGCCAGTAGAAAAAACTTCGAGCCAAAGCTTTCATACGATGAATTCCAGGATGACCTTGGGGAACCTGACGGAGGCATCGCTGATGCAGCGTTTGAGGGATCACCACCCTCTCTCCGAAAAGAATGCACTCGTCCACGATTGATAGCGCCTCCCTTCTGGCGTGAAGACGCGACAGGTCACCCGTAAACGTGGAATTTGTTGGCCAGCCGTCACGAATGAAGCGTGTGACTTTTTGTAATAATGGATCTTGCTTTGTTTCTCTTGCTAGGTCCGCGAAACTAATGATTTGACGTCCGCTTCTAAGCTGGCAATTATTTGATAGTTCCATTGGACAATGTGTGTCATATCAAACAGCGGTCCGTACAATCTTGCTAATGCATGGCCATTGTGTCAGCCATCGATGTAACACACCCCGTATGAAGGGCAACGTGCAGGCTACCAGACTCGACAGGGGAGGAGGGAAGTTGAGAGCGTCCAGCAACGACTGAAGGATGTCAGAAAGGGATGGGGGAGGAATATTGGAGAATGAGCCAGGTTCTCTAGCAGAGGAGCCAGGTTTGGCGGTATACGCTGAGGTGCTAGAGGCTGCCGGTGGGATGGTCTTAATAGGTGTGGATCGGGGAGTGCGAGGTTCTGCCTGTTGAGCTGGCGCAAGTCTGGAAGCTACGGGCTTTGGGGGTTTGTTTTGCTTCTTCTGTGCAACCTTCTTCTTTGAAATGACTTATTTTTCGCTAGCTTGTACCATACCGCAAAGCTTAATTGTTTCCTGTTATTACCTGCCCGGGGGAGCTTGGTAGTCATTCTCTAGACCCTGTTCTAAGATGTTAAATTGGTTTAGCAGGGTATCAGAGAGTGCGTCAGGAGCCTTTTGTAGCGCTTGGGCGTAGGTTCCCCGGGCCCTCTCTATGACGGTCTTTTTCTGCTCCTTTTGCAGCTTGCGGTAGACGGGGCACTCGGAGGGAATGTGCCACTCGTTCCTGCAGTGCGTGCCGGATGCTGATGATGATGCGCATGGTTGAGTTTCTTCCGTCAACATCAGCTGCGGTAGTACCGAATTGAATCCTGGATCCATGGTAAGCACGGCTGGCGTTTGCGCCTGAGGCGCTGACGGTTTCTGCGACGTTGCCAGGTGCCACGGGTCCAACAAAACCTCTAAAGGTAAACGTCACTGATGAGGACCCACTGTGCCTCGTTGAGAAGGTGTGTGTCGTTCGCGTAGCTGATTCACGTGACTCTTCATGATCTTTTGGTCAAAGGTCTTGACCTTGTAGAGAACCGCTCCAAGTCGCTCAATGATAGTACCTGCGACCCAACTCCATCCATTTCGCGAATAGCGCTTAGCATAAATTTGGTCCGACGGCTTGAACTCTCTGTTATGTCCGGTAGTAGGCACCGTTGTAGGATCGTTGGAATGTGCCGGACGTAGCAAATCCTAGCATCTTTTCCGCTGGCGATTTGGACAATTCCAGAACAGAGTTCGGTGTGCTTCGGTAGGCGAGTAAAAAGATATCTAACGCTTCTTGAAGTGTGGTACCGTCTGCTGAGATTTTCCGAATGGCTCTTTTAAAAGTATCGACGAACCTTTCTGCCTGCCCATTGGATTGTGGATGATAGGGACCCGTCGTTATATGTTGTATGGCATTCTGGGCACAGTATTCGGTGAATTCCGCGCTCGTAAATTGGGTTCCGTTATCCGACACGAGAAGGTTTGGAACTCCGAAACGTGCGAATAGCTCGCGTGTTCCTTGCCCCTATAAGGGCCACCATACCAAATCCCAGGGATTTTACTTGTTACCTAATATACAACCTTTACCTAATATAATGTAAACCCGTGTATAAACTGTACAAATAAATCATATTTTACAAAAAAAAAAAAATAGTGCGCGTAGTAATCCAATTGTTGTAGATGCACTGATACTGCTTGTGCGAACGATTTCGGGCCATTTTGAAAACGAATCAACTACCACAAGACAGTGATCTCCATCTAACGGACCCGCATAGTCCACGTGCATTCGTTCCCAAGGTCTTGTAGCATCTGGCCAAGGCACCGGGCTTGCGTGCGGAGGGGATTTTGCAGCCATCTGGCATGCATGGCAGGTTTTCACCCACTCCGCGATGTCTGAGTCTAGCGATGGCCAGTAGAAAAAACTTCGAGCCAAAGCTTTCATACGATGAATTCCAGGATGACCTTGGGGAACCTGACGGAGGCATCGCTGATGCAGCGTTTGAGGGATCACCACCCTCTCTCCGAAAAGAATGCACTCGTCCACGATTGATAGCGCCTCCCTTCTGGCGTGAAGACGCGACAGGTCACCCGTAAACGTGGAATTTGTTGGCCAGCCGTCACGAATGAAGCGTGTGACTTTTTGTAATAATGGATCTTGCTTTGTTTCTCTTGCTAGGTCCGCGAAACTAATGATTTGACGTCCGCTTCTAAGCTGGCAATTATTTGATCTTCATCAGGCTTGGTGTGTATGCTTATCACACGCGATAGCAAATCGGCATTTCCGAAATCTTCGGTGCGAACATACTCGATGTCAAAGTCGTATGCTAGCAAGGTGAGCGCGAAACGCTGAAGACGGTTTGCCGTGAATGTCGGTATGCCTTTCTTTGAACCGAAGATGTGTAGAAGCGGGCGATGATCCGTCTGCAGGGTGAAGTGCCTACCAAAAATCATTTTGTGAAACTTTTTAACAGCAAATATAATGGCCAAGCCTTCCCTGTCAATTTGGCTGTATCGTTGCTCTGTTTCAGTGAGGGCACGTGAGGCATGTTGGATAACTCTTCTGAAACCGTTGGTGTATACATGGCTAATGGTTGCCCCGAGACCGATTGACGATGCATCTGCCGAAACCACTATTTTGAGATGCGGATCATAGTGGGCGAGTTGTAAGTCCGATGCAAGGAGGGCCTTGAACTCAAGGAAAACCCGCTTGCACTCCGAAGTCCACTGGAATGGAGTGTTTTCCTTCAGAAGCGTGTCCAGGGGGTATCGCAGGTTACGTATGTTGGGAATAAATTGGCCATAACAATTGATCGCCCCTAAGAACGACCGCACACTGGTAACGTCCGTCGGCTCCGGAAGATTCTTCGGTAACGTCCGTCGGCTCCGCGATTTTTGTTGGATCTGGATGCAGTCCGCGGCAATCGATAACGTGTCCTAGGTATGTTATCTGTTGCATTTTAAATGCACATTTATCGACCCGAATGGTGAACCCATACTCTTGAATCCTGGCAAGCACGTTTGCGAGTAACTCGTCGTGCTCTGCTTCCGTAGATCCACCCACAATAATATCGTCGAGATAACCTGACACGTTGTTAAGGCCGGCTAGCATTTTATCCATGACCATTTGAAATGCTGCTGGAGCTATCTTTATACCTGGAGGGAGGCGGTTGTAATGATAGAGACCGCGATGCGTGTTTATGGTCAGCAACGGACGGAACTGAGGCTCGATTTCAACTTGGAGGAACGCGTCGGAGAGGTCGATTTTGCTAAAGACTGTGGAGTTAGCCAGTTTTGCAAATTTATCATCCGGTAGCGGTAGCGGGTATTCATTTGGTTCTAGGGCATCGTTTAGTCCAGTGGAATAGTCTCCACATAAGCGCAAAGAGCCATTTGCCTTTTTACAATGACAACTTTTACTTTTACTGGTGTGATGACACCTAGCGTTTCCAAACGGTCTAGTTCCCGGTCAACTGCTTCTCGTACCGCGTAAGCTACTGGACGCTTGGGCCGGAATACCGGATGATAATTATCCTCGAGTGTAAACGAGACACTCGCTTTTGTACATCAACCAGTACCTTGGAATACTTGGCGGAACCTCTCTTGCCATGATTGCTGCGCGTCGTTCGATTTCTTCAGCTGGAAGCAGAATTTATCAATGGGAGTTGACCACAACGAAAATGCGTCGATTAGATCAAGCCCTAGAAGAAGCAGGCGTGCTGGAGTAACAAAAATCTGAACCTTCTTGGTTTGGTCGGCCGCGCTAACATTACCCATAAAACTCCCGTCCAGTGCCAGGTTAGCACCCGATGCTGTGTGGGCTATTATCGAAGAAGATGCTAGTTTTCCGATCGATCACGGTGATATCCGATGCGGTGTCAAGCTGCAATCGGACAGGCGAGCGGTTTATCAAAACAGGCACAAATTGTCGCCGTTGTTGAACATTGTGGACGTTTAAAGATAGCATTTGCGTTCTTCTGCGCCGGGTGAAACGGTTTTTTGATCTGCATCGAGCTACTGTTTCGCAATGGCCCTCTTTATGCCCAATACTCGAACACGTTTCGCATCGGTGTGTACGATAAGCACATTCTCGCATCCAATGACGGCCTCCGCACAGCCAACAAGGATTTTTAGGAACAGCTGTGTCGGTAGAATGTTGTCGTCTTTGGCGATCCCCTCTAGTGTTGACTGCCAACACGCGCTCCGATGCGGGGGCCTCTATCATGGCGCTGTCCTTTTTAAGGTTTGCAAGCCGGTGGCATTCTGTGGACACTTGCTGCAGCGTTGTGCACACTCGATCCTCGATGCGGGCCAAAAGGCGTGTCCGTAAATGAGAATCGGCTTCGTCCTTCAGGCCACAGACGAATAGTAGTGTTTTGAAATCGTCTTCGTTAAGCTTGTCGAGCTCAAACTCTACGCACGCTTTGTTGATGCGGCATGCGTAGCTGAGGTGATCCTCGGTTGGTTTTTTAGTTAGTTGCAAGCATTTGAATCTTCGGCTGAGCAGTGATTCCTCTGTGTCGAAAAGCGCCGTCAACTTTGCCACGGTGTCCTCCAATGAGAAATCTGACGGACGACTGGGCATTATGAACGAAAGGTACCGGTCGTGCGTGCTTTCTTAATAGCAACCGAACTTTGGCAGGGTCGTCGATCCTTGCAGCGTCCTTCTGAAAGAGATCGGTGTAGCGCGAGTACCAGTTCTTGAAAGTGATTCCAATTTCTATCTCATACCGGAACTCTGAAATGGTATGAGAAAGATAGTTAATGATTTGCTCTGGTTGGACGACGGAAGTCGCGGTACTCTGATTGAGCGTTCCCTGCTTGAAAAACTCGTTGATTAGCTGCTGCTGTTGGGCCATTTGCTGCTGCTGGTGGGCCATTTGTTGCTGGAGCACGCTCAGCATTTGTAGCATCGCTGCGCTTTCTGGTGATGCGCTGGAGTGCAGCGATGGCGGTGCAAACGAATGCGATGGCGGCGCTGATGACTGCGATGGCGGCTGACCAAATGTCGGTCGTTGAAGCCAATATACTTTCCGGCACAGGGACGCCACGAGGAAGCGTCGTTGTGGCGTCCCTGTGCCGGAAAGTCGTGCGATCCATATATTGGCTGCCGTGGGACGCCTGGCTGGATCGTTGGGCCAGGAACATTTGCGCGATTTTGCAATAATCGGCGCAGCTCGGCTTCTTCGAAGGCTTCCGAGGGATTCATGTCGTTAGTCTTCATCCTTCGGCGTTTTCGGCTAGACGAACGAATTTTTTTTCTTTATTCACAATCACGGTCCACGTTAAAACACCAGTTCAATAAATAAAACGTAGTCCGCGAAACACACAACACATTAAAATATATATATATATATGAATTATAATTTTTATTGTAACATTAAAGTTTTTAAAAACTAAAACTGTAACTAACTGCCGTTGAGTTCGCGTTCGCGTTGGTCGCTGCTGTCGTCGAGGAGTATTGCTGACGTGGCATCGGCATCGTGGTTGGGAGAATCGTGGAGACTGCTGACGAAGCCCAACGTTCCGTTGAGCTTGTTTTGGGAACGTTGGCGAAGACATCTGATCTGTTAGCTGCGTTTGCAGAAGGTGCATCTGCGCTTGTTGGTGGTGTAGCGATTTGATTCTTAACTTATGTACATCATGAGTACGTCGCTTGAATGAGTAAACAACTGGACAAGATAATTCCTGTCGCGACATGTTCTGATCGGCAATCAATGCAAACAAAATGATGGAAACGCTGCGGTAGCTGGTTTCCTTTCGAAACGTGGGAAGTGCTGCGGTGGACGGTTGTGCACATCAGTTAGGTTTGGGCGAAGCCGGGAGGGTTGATAAACGGGAGATGGAAGAAGGGTATCGGCACAGCGGGGTTAGCCAAATAGTATATAAGGAACCAAAGCATTATAATAAAAGCTCGCAGTTTTGACCTTTAAGGCGCAAAATCTCTTAAACAAATTAAAAAAAAAGCAGTTTTGACCTGGAAGTGCCAGGGAACAGTAGAATCCGAAATTTGTCGACTTTTATCTACAGGTCCTCACGTCGTCAGTCCGTTGCTCCGCCGTTTGCAGTCCTCTTCGTTCTGAACAGTTAAAGTTTAAGGAAATCGGTAGGAAGCCATTCTGCTTGGCTACTCGGTACGTTTCACCACGGTAGTTTTCGACCTGACCAATGTTACCCTTTTTGAAAATGGGTGTCATCCACGAATATTTCCATGCGCTGGGAAACTGACTTCAGCTAAGCGACAGGTTGAAGAGCGACGACACAGGAGCAGTGATAGCGCTCGCACAGTTAATAATCACTGATGAAGGGATTCCATCCAGTCCGGGAACATATGAAAATTTAATACGACGTATAGCCTTAGCAACGATTTCTTCAGTGATGGGGATGTTCATGCTCGACAGGTCCACAGCTGAATGCGCTAAGTGAGATCCCAAGTAACATTTCCAAGACCTAATAGACTTTAACAAGTTTATCAATGTTTTAACATGGGTGTACTAAGTCCAATTGGTTTTATAGAGGTTTCTCAGCAGGCAAAATAGTCTTAATAATTAAAAAGTTTTTATGCATTCACCTTCCCGGATGTCGCAAAATATGAATCGGACAGAGATAAGCGATAGAAGATCAGTAGTGAAAGAGTGTGCTAGCAATACCCGCATTTTTCGCTCCCAGATTATGACTGTGCGTTGGCGATCCCGTTCTGGCCGACTTTATCAGTTCAAGTGCTGGTCTCCTTTAGCAGCGCTCCCGGGAGAGCGCTGTGTGACATTGAGAGATCGCATGTTGTGTTCTCTCGCAGCAGTGCAGTAGAACGAGAGTACTTCTTCAGTACTCATAGCAAACGTTAAAACAGAATGCAGTCCTACCCCTACTACCAATTTTGAATGAACTCAGGCCTATCACCGTGGATCGGAGCGAGACGAAGAGACTGACTTATGCTCCGTTGCATTCGCGCTGCAGCGCCGAAATTTTTCAACCCGCTCTTGAGTGAAACTTTGCATGAAAAATGAAATAAAGCGACGGATGGAAAGCATAAACCGTTACAGTTTGAACGGAAAGTTTATTTACCGGCACCAGCGCTGCCACCAACGGTAGAACATTTTCCAATGTAAACAACATTGACGCTTTCAAATCTATTATCGATGCACAATAAAGAGAAGAAATAAAACAAAATTGCTCCTTAATGGTTATTCCTAGCCAAGTGCATCGTTCAGACAAAAGATAGTTCCACTAAATACCTATGCAATAATATTTATATCATCTCAATAGCCTCAGAAATGTGTTTTAGATGATGTAAGTATGTAATGTATGATTTCCAAAATGTATGATTTCAAAAGCATTCGAAGCATTCTCGTGCGGTCTCTTCAAAGCAACACTCGATAGAATAAAGAATCCTTCGACAGAATTTCTATATGTGGGTATGTTTTCATTTACGTTATTACAAAACCGTATAAGTGTTACATACTTATAATGATAACGAGAAAATAGACAAATATTATTCAATTTATTGATGATATTTATCTGTTAGCTCGGAACGATCTGTTTGCGCATGCACATGCACATGCATATCAGCAATTCCTGCGCTACAAAAACATATTACAAGTTTGCTAGTTGCTTGCTCAAGTTATGTTCTAAGAAGGGTGGATGCGATATGTTTTTCTCCCGCATTCAATTTTTACTCTTCTCCCGCAGTTGCTACCATTGCTACCGCTGCACGTTTCACACCTGTGAATAAACGAATGCATATCAAACTAACATATGATCGGCTATTCACAAAGTGTGTCCATTATATTCAAAACATCAAAAATATATCCCAGCGATACATTGATCATTTGAATCAATGATCTCGAACGCCAACTATTGCGAGGTGTTTGATGCTAAGGATTCATGTTCGCCATTTGATATTTGAAATATAGAATTCTTTTTCGAGTTTTATCTTCGGGCGTGAAAGAGGTCCAAAAGTGGGGCGTTTTATTTTTTAAATAATCGACATAGACTGTCCTTATACCGATTAAATCTTGATTAGTGACGAACGTTTGCATTTCGGGAATATTACAATAACGTTGGCATTTAAAATATGAGACAAATTTTAACCACTTTTCATGAAAAAACGGAACACGTTAGCTACTTTCTGTTAAAAGCAAATTAAAGAGTAGCATTTCGTTTAAATTTAAAACAAGTTTGATGACAACCATCTACGTTTGATTGTGTGTTAAACATCCAGGTTATAGCGGACCACGTGAACAACTATTATTTAAAACCAGATGGCGACAAGTGGTAAAAAAGCCTTTTGATAAAATTACTTTTGAAGCTTGTTACAGTATATTAAAAGTGTTTTGTGGTCGCTAAACTCCCATAGAACGGCATATCGTGGCTGAAAATCAGCGAGAAGGATTTGCCCAAAGTCGCTGTTCTTCCTGTCAAGACTTCCGGCGTATGGAGAAGTGTATAGTGTGCAGTGTTTTCCGGAATAAATCCACTTTATCAGAAAACACGATAAAGAGTACGATTCAGTGGTTTGGACATACATAGCCACAGTAAATCATGCGTAAAGAGGATCGGAGGAGTTGAATGGGTCAAATATAATTGAAATATCCCACACTGCTCACCTCGCTCATGCCTATCAACTACAACCAATCGAAAAAAAAACATTTACAACAACTGAAAACATTCCTACATGGTTGGTTTGGTTGGCTATGCCAAAGTTTCGGCCAAGGCCAACTATCCGTCGGAAGTTATTTTGAAAGTACTAAAATCTTAATCTTACAATAAAATTTACTTTATTCAATACACGTGTTTGATTTTTTTCTGATCGTCGACGAAAATTTGTCTATTCTAAATGCAAACGTTAAGGCCGTGTTTCTCAGATCAAAGGTTAATTACAAAGTAACGGTAATCTTTGTCCGGCAGTGGTTAATTTTCTATCCACCTGAGCAGTTGCTACACGAGTTTATGTATTTATATTAGGGTTACCAGCATTAAAAAAACTAATGCATTTTGACTAAGGAGTGTCATTAACCTGCTCTCTTTTAAACTGCCAATACATGATTTCACCTTATGCTGGGAAACGATTATGTCTCCGGCAGAAGAAGATGTTGGAGCGCATTTTGCACACAAAAGTAGCTTTTGATAAGAGCTAGATTTTTATCCGTTACTTCCGAATGCTGTCTCCAATTGGTTTATAGATTTATGTGTAGATCTTTACTAGTTTCCAAAAGACGTAATCTCATGAAACAATCAAATGCTAAGCAATGAAAAATGCGAGGCGACATCAAATCTGAAAAAAAAATCATTGAAACTTGCAGTTGGATGTAGTGGATGTGGGTAAGCTGTGCAGTTAGTTTTTAACCAGATTTTGACATGGCCTATCTTTGTAAAAGTAATTTCTTATCTGTAATATATTTCAAGCTAGGTATGAAGCAAAGTTCCTCGTATTTTGCGATCAAGCATGAAGCAAAGTTCCTCGTAGAGGAAAAAGTACATCTTTCATCATTCGTACTGTTCTTGCTCCGCATCCACTTTTGGTTTGCATGTTCTTAACGTATAAAGCACATGTTACATAAAAAACATGCAACTTAAGCGCTTGGTCACTGTTAATGACGCCGGCAGTACACTGGGCCTAGCGCCAGTTTGTATTGAAATTTAAATCAAACATTTTGCGGTCATATTTTAGTACCTTTTATTACATGTTAAAAATGTGACGAACAACTGTAATGAAAACACAAAGAAATTCCATGCGCATATGTATATTTAATGCTGCGCGAAAATATAACAAAGATAATCATACGGTGCGATCGGTTGTCGCCATACGAGTGTGGCAAAACAAGAATCAGCTGGTTCTTATTAGCGGTTCTATTTACAAGGTCAACGCGCGTGCGTTATACACATGTGTGTAGCAAGCGACGCGTCCGTGTACTGTCAAGCAAACACCAAAGCGGTCAAAGAAAACCCTAGTTAAACCCGAGGGTGTACAAGATTCTTGGTGGACTACTGGAACAATTCGAGATTAACACCCCACACGCTTCGGACTGGCAGAATCAAATGGTAAGTAAAAACTTTAATAACAAAGACAAATATATACATCTTTCACCCTCAGGCAACATATCAACTCCCAAAGCCGAAGGAACGGCGGAACACCTGCTACCAGGCGAGCAGAACACATCAGGAGGTTACAAGAGGACCGCAGAGGGGAGCGAGGCAGCAGAACGAGAAAGGCAGAACAGAACAGAAGAAAGAGAAACAAACGGAACAAGAGTTGTGAAATGTTTTTTGAATTTTTTCACATTTTTTTGCAAAGGTTCAAAACAATGCTTAAATTTGTTGAATTATTTCATTAATTATTTCATACGCTTCAATTATTTCATGAACTCCGGTGCTGCATCAGAAATGAACGGAGCTGCTTTAATAGGAAAAGTAGCCGAACACTTCACAGAAAAGCAGCGGTCATTTTCCATAGCGAAATGTTGGTGGGGTACTCTTACTCCTTGATAATTGGTACTCGGACATCGCGATCCTGTTCACAGCAAAGCAAAACGAGTTGCGCCAGATCCTGCAGTAACAGGCAGTGGATTTCTACTCCTTCCTTAAGTTTGCTAATGAATTATAACACTCCGACTCAACTAACTTAATGACAATTTTCATATAAAAGAATCATTCCTGTTTTCTCTGTTCATGTAATACGTAAAAGTATAAAATAAATTAAATGAAAAAATTAATTTTCAAAACAAAAGTTTTTCCCTTAACGAACTAAAAAATAAAAAATAATGTATGTTAAATGACATATGCATTTATGTATCAGTTTTTCGTTTTTGTCGTTATTCGCATAGCATCGTAGATGGCGATCGAACTGAGAGCAATCTCGATGTAATGCGAATAACGAAAAAAACGAAAAACTGATACATAAATGCATATGTCATTTAACATACATTATTTTTTATTTTTTAGTTCGTTAAGGGAAAAACTTTTGTTTTGAAAATTAATTTTTTCATTTAATTTATTTTAACATCCTTAAAGCCTTTTGAGGATAGCTATAAAACCGATCATTAAGTCTAAAATCTAACAAACGAATACGCTGTAGCTTACCACATTCGATTTTCGCGCCACAACTACTTTGCAGTGTAGCCTTTCGCATGAATTCATAATCCGGAATGTATTCAACGGATGTGTGCCGAATGTAAACTCTTTGCTTTTGTTAACGACACTTTTCAACGGAGCCAAACTTCCTGCTTCTAATATCAACAGCGTCGAAACACACGAGGCCTGCATTTTCACAAACTTTTAACACAAAATGATCAAAAAAATAACAATCACAAGCTATCTTTAAACACGTCTACTTGGAACCAGTTCACTTGGTAGAATGAGCGGTGCGCGTCAAAATGGTCTCGGCCCCGTTTTTATTGCAGTTCAAAACTACTAGAATGGATACCTGTTTATACATCCGCATTCACGTGCTGTACAATGCGTTGCACGGACAGATAAATTTTTGTGAATAATAAAAATCATCATCAAAAACTATCTACATTGGTGCAATTGTGAGCAAATATTCTAATATATTAATATATTAAGTTATAAATAATTTTATTAGAAAAAACAAATAAAAATCAGCAACGTTTGTAACGTTGACAGCCGTACTGCTAGCCGAAAACCAGTTTCAACAACTTGTTGCGCCACGTTCTAAATAGACATGTCGTATCGTTTTGGAAGTGCATTGATAATCTCGGTATCACAACATGAGCCTGGAAAGGAAAGGTCAAAATGATTCGAGCTTTCTATGATTCATATGCATAATTGAATATTATAAGCCTAAATACGCGGGGGTGCCCATGGCGCAGCGGTAGCGCGAGGAAACAACACACCGTAGGTGTGGGATCGAAGCTCGAGTCTGGCACCCTCCGGTATTACGAACGGCTGACCACCGATCTATAATATATCCAGCCGACCACTATATGAAGAGCAAAAACCGAAACGCGGTGGCCATATGAATTCGCTCCGCGAGAGGTTTAAATGGCTAGAGCGGGTTGAGCGTATACCGATGCATTCCCATACAGTCCATTCAAACGACTACACAGTAGATATATAGTTATAGGATAACTTTCCTTTCGGATTTTTTAAAAAATGAACTATTTATTTTACGATGTTGGTCCGAGCTTGGACGACTAAAGACTGAAGACTGCTTTATTGGAAATAGTACGGCTACGTTGGCCGCGCCGATTGCGCTGACGATGCGTCTGGCTGCTGGTGTCCGGAAGCGTCCGTTCCCACGATTCCATGCTGGTGTCCAGTTGCTCGCGCGTGGTGTTGTGGCCGCTGGCTCGCGCGTGGCGTTGTGGCTGCTAGTTCGCGCGAGGCGCATTGCCTTCTTGTGTTTCACATAACTATATATTGGGCCTTTAGCACACCATTCTCAACAAAGAGCGACGGTCTTGCGGTAGGTGCGCAACTTCGGTTTTTATCTTCGGCTCGAGCTGGATATAATCTGACTATACTGGCGAGAATCCAGTTTTTACCCAGCGGCGTTTTACAAGGCGCGGTGGCGCTCGGGATACAGCGTGAGCCGAGCCGTGGTACCCGAAGCTATGGCTGGTAGGGTTCATTGCCATATGGCAATATATACATATACAAGCTGACCCGACGAACTTCGCCCCGTCAAATAATTATGCAGTAATTCTGGATATTCTAAAATTTGAAATTGACTACCTGTGAGATATGTTAAATTTTGTTTTAAAAAACTGTATAGCGAAGAAATTTGAATTCATTATATTGGAAATCATTTTATTGTCATTTTATTATTGCTTTTATTGTAACGCACCTTGATGAACTGCATTTTTAGTCATTTGTTCGGGTGCGTAAATGTACAATGATGCCGGTTTTCCAACGCGTGCACATCCAACATATAGCTGGCCATGAGAAAACCAAAGCATTTCTAGATTTAAGCCACACACTTCCAGCGACTGCCCTTGTGACTTGTTGATTGTCATCGCAAATGCAAGATACACTGGAAATTGAATTCGCTTGAACTGAAATAGCATATCGTTCGATCTCAAGGGAATTCTAGGAATTAAACATTCGGTCCCTTTATAAACCCCTTTTAAAATTCTTGCCTCTAAGATATTGTTCATAAGCTGCGTCACAATCAATCGTGTTGCTTTACAAAGTTTCGGCGCATAAACGTTTCGAAGCATAATAATTACAAATCATGCGGCGGCATACCAGGCAAATCCTAAAAATTCAGAAATTCCACTGGATAATTCACGGCTTCGTCTTCATTTTCAACACGGTCGATTGATTTGTATGATCGCAAATCTCCCGGAATTCGGTTTTGAATTGTCCAGTTGAGGTCATTAAGGTCAATTTTGGGTGATATTTGGATACACATTAGTTATGAGATCCTCTTTAGTTCAAGTGAATTGGCAAATGGAAGTCGGAATTGATATTAATCCACTGGATATACTAACCGGAATCTGTCCGTTTCCAATTCTTAGAAGCTCTTTGGAGAGCCGTTGCGCCACCAAAACGACCATTATTGTTCCGCAGATCTTGTAATGTTCTGTCAAGAGCTTTGAGGGACCGTTTGTGAGCCATTGTGCACTCATCCCACACAATTAGTTTACAATTTTTCAATACTTGGGCCATAGCTGATTGCTTTGAAATGTTGCAAACAGGAGTTTCACTGACTTGCATGTTTAACGGTAATTTTAGTGCGGAGTGTGCCGTTCTTCCACCTTCCAGTAGCGTTGCAGCCATTCCCGTAGATGCGAGAGCCAACGCAATACGATTTTGAGATCGTATTGCCGCCAGAATCAAGGATATTAAGAATGTTTTCCCAGTTCCTCCGGGCGCATCCAGGAAGTATAGTCCACCGTTTTGCTGCTTGTTCAAAAGTGGGACATTTCTTTGAACTTGTTGTTCCAACGCCTTTATGTCGTATGCGCACTCTCAATTCGATACATCTTGGATTTGGCGATTTGGCGCTGGCATATGAATTTCTGTCAATAATTTGCCACTCATACGCAAACACAAATCTTCAATTAACGCCTATGCTTCATTGTAGATCTTATCGTTCATTTGTAAAATCTCCTGTTGTTACTCGAATGCGATGTAGAATGTCTTCGGCGATGTCATTTTTGTACGTTTCCCATAGTTAGTGTGGATTTGAAGGCTGACATGTCGAAATGATCAACGCGAAAAGTGTACGAACTTCAGTGGCATGTGAAGCAGCTATGGCATCGTCCATTGTTTGATTCCACTGATTATCATGTTCCAATAATTCTAACAGCTGGCATGCTTCTCGAAAAGTTGAACACACGATACGATTTACGGTACGTAATGACTCAAACGATGTTGGACCGCGTACATTAACCAACAACAACCGAAGATAGAAGCAATCATCGTTTTTTGGGTGGATTGTGTATATTCGTCCTAATGCATTAGTTGAAAACACAACTGGATGTCCGTCTACTGGTTGGCCTCGCTTTCTACGTAACCATTTCTTTGACGATGCATTCCATGTGTAATATCGAAGCATTTCTGAATAAACCAATGTTGTTGCAAAAGGATCGCTGGCGCAGGTAAAAATCTCGTCAAAGTTGTTGCTGGTTGTGTTTCGGCTCGTTGTACTGCATTTTTTAGGTTGAAATACACTCTTTGACCATTCTCCAAATGAACTGTGAGATGCACAACAGTAGAAATTCGCTCATGAATTGCAAAAGAAAATATTCTCCATAGCGTTTCATTGCAGTTAACGTATCGTCCCATTTGATACTTGCTGATCTCATCTCACTCAAGATGTAGGTAATGCATGTAAGATAAGATTCGTATTTCAAAATTATTAATTTGAACACTACTTTTATGAAAAAAAAGCCTTTTTTCGACTTTTCTGATTTTTTTGCTTGTTCTTTAAAACTTTCAAACTTTTCATTTTTCTAAAACCTTAAAATGACCAAAAGGAAGAAATCGGCAAAAGATTTCGTTACAATAAGTTCTGCCGTTTTGTATTTTCGTTAAAGATGTAAATTTTGTTTTATTTTTTATATGGAAAAAGCCGTTTTTACCGAATTTTCTCATTTTCCGGCTTTTCTTTAGGAATTTTCAAATTCTCTTTTTTCCTAAACCTTCCTTGGGTAAAAAGGAACAAATCATACGAAGACGTCATCAAGATTGGTCCAGCCGATTTTGAGTTTTAGCATCACGAACATACAAACATCCATTTTTATAGATATAGAGATATATATGTGTAGACTTCATCTTGATTTTTTGGAAGGATGCTAGTGTTCGTGATAACCTGAAGCTGAAGTTAGCCAGCGTTTTACAGATGAAAGACATGGGGAAAGCCCGAACGTGTGTCGGGATGACTATTGCTTACGACAAGGAGTTTATAAGCATTAACCAAACCAGATATGCCGAAGAAGTACTAGAGCGTTTCGGGATGCGAGACTGTAAAGCTGTCGCTTCACCATGCGACATCTCCCAAAAGCTCACGGCTCGTTCGGATGATGAACGAAAGATAGATGTACCCTATCGAGAGGCAGTTGGGGCATTGTTGTTTCTGGTACAAGGTACCAGACCGGACCTGGCATTTGCTGTCAGCAATGTCAGTCGCTTCAACGGCAAACATAACGAAACACATTGGACGGCTGTAAAAAGGATTTTTCGCTACTTGAGGGGAACGAACAATCTCGGTATTGTTTATCGACGAGGCTGAGGTGAGCCAGTGACCGGTTTTGTTGATGCAGATTGGGCAAACGATCAAGACGAGCGTCGATTATTCTCTGGGTACGTGTTCAAACTAGCTGAAGGTGCTGTCGCCTGGTCATGTAAAAGACAACAATGTGTAGCCGTCTCCAATACTGAAGCTGAATATGTGGCTATTGCGCATGCAGCTAAGGAAGCAGTGTGGCTGTATCGCTTTATCAGACAGTTCAACGAGCTAACAACTGTTTTGCTGCATTGCGATAACCAGAGCGTACTGGTTATGACTGAAAGAGAAGCTTTCAGTCCGAGGACAAAGCACATCGACGTAAGCTTCCATTTTGTACGGGATTTAGTGAAGAGCGGATCGCTTACGATGAAGAACGTGCCGACTACTAGCAATCTTGCGGATTGTTTGACCAAGGGAGTATGTGGCCCCAAAATGTTGAGCTCTACCGTTGGATTTGGTATGAAGAAAGCCTAGGGCTGTTTGTTATCCTGACTATGGACCGAGTTGGGGTGTTGATACTATTGCGTCCAATAGTCCATTGTTCTAATCATCTTGGTGACTGCCATCGTGAATTGTAGAATTAAATTAAGATTGGCAGCACTGTTTTCTTTGGCTGTCAATATGACAGGAAATAAAAGTCCCTCGCGCTCTTGCTGCTGGACTACGAAACGAATAGCACGTGTTTTGGGTTTCTTACTAAAAATCCCAACACATGGCCATGTTTAAATTTATTGGAGTATAATTATCATACGTTTAGCATCAGTTAGGCAAATTCGTTTCGATGGAGACCCGTCGCCGAAGACAATAATCGAACATCAAGGAACTGCCGAAAATCATGACTCGACTGGTGGTAACATGATGACAATGTATTTACTTGGATTTAGAGAAAAATATTGAGTAGAGGTCATGACTTTAGCGTGTTCTTTTCTCAACAAATTAATCGAACCGTTCGCGATGAAGTCTGAGATCGGAAAGATCGAATTTTATTCCTACTTACTAAATTACACTAAGCACACTACTACATCTTCAAAGCTTAACTTCAATAGTGTCTCGATTTGAGGGAACGCACATTTTTATAAAATATACAGTGCTGTGCGCAATTGTAAGGCTGCCACAATACTCCCCTCCTAGACTAGGATCCCGCTATTGGTATCTGGAAGGGATAATAACTCGTCTGACAGAGCGAGTTACTCTAGTCGGTGGAATCTCGGCAGGAGTTGTGGCTGCTGGTTCTGTTGACGTTGGCTGTTCACTGCAGACGTACGCGGGTTTCAAACGGTCGATCGAAATGTTGACTTCAAGTCCCTGTATGCTCAATTTGAAAAACTTTTCCGTTCGATTAAGAATCTCGAATGGTCCTTCATACGGAGACGATAACGATGGTCTTATTGAATCGTTGCGAACGAAGACGCTCTTACATGTTCGCAGGTCCTGGTGCATGAAAATGTTTCGCTTCCCGTGCCTGGCAGTCTCTTGGGGGCGAAGATCACGCATAGTCGATCGGAGTTTGGCGACGAATTCTGTTTCGTAAGGTCTCTGCAGGTTGTCAACAAAAAATTCGATACCATTTCAGCAGGCGAAGTTTTGATGTCCTCTTTGTAGGTTGTCCGTAACCCAAGTAAAATTACCGGTAAATGTTGACTCCAGTAGTTGGGATCGTGGCAAAGGATCGACGACTTAAGGGTCCTATGCTATCGTTCGATGATTCCATTAGACTGGGGGTGGTAGGCAGTCGTGCGCAGGTGTTTGGATCCGATCCAACGAGTCAATTCGGTGAAGAGCGATGATTCGAATTGTCGTCCTTGATCAGACGAAATGAAGGCGGGAACACCGAATCGGGATATCCATCCGGAGACTAGAGCTTCGGCGATTGTAGAAGCGGTCATGTCCCACGGGAGGGAAGGGTCCCACGATGTCGATATTAATATGCGAAAATCGGCTGTCCGGTGCTGGGTACCGCGCTATTGGCGACTGCGTATGTCGGGTCACTTTCGAGCGTTGACATTGGAGGCAGTTTCTGGCGAAGGCGATGCTGTCCTTTCGAATGTTCGGCCAAACAAATCTCTCAGTCATTAATTTGGCTGTTGCACGAGTGCCAGGGTGGGATAGATGATGCGTTGCCTGGAGTGCTGCGTTGCGAAACCGCTTTGTAACGAAAGGACGAATGGTGTCCGATGTTCGACATTCCATGTGTAATATCGAAGCATTTCTGAATAAACCAATGTTGTTGCAAAAGGATCGCTGGCGCAGGTAAAAATCTCGTCAAAGTTGTTGCTGGTTGTGTTTCGGCTCGTTGTACTGCATTTTTTAGGTTGAAATACACTCTTTGACCATTCTCCAAATGAACTGTGAGATGCACAACAGTAGAAATTCGCTCATGAATTGCAAAAGAAAATATTCTCCATAGCGTTTCATTGCAGTTAACGTATCGTCCCATTTGATACTTGCTGATCTCATCTCACTCAAGATGTAGGTAATGCATGTAAGATAAGATTCGTATTTCAAAATTATTAATTTGAACACTACTTTTATGAAAAAAAAGCCTTTTTTCGACTTTTCTGATTTTTTTGCTTGTTCTTTAAAACTTTCAAACTTTTCATTTTTCTAAAACCTTAAAATGACCAAAAGGAAGAAATCGGCAAAAGATTTCGTTACAATAAGTTCTGCCGTTTTGTATTTTCGTTAAAGATGTAAATTTTGTTTTATTTTTTATATGGAAAAAGCCGTTTTTACCGAATTTTCTCATTTTCCGGCTTTTCTTTAGGAATTTTCAAATTCTCTTTTTTCCTAAACCTTCCTTGGGTAAAAAGGAACAAATCATACGAAGACGTCATCAAGATTGGTCCAGCCGATTTTGAGTTTTAGCATCACGAACATACAAACATCCATTTTTATAGATATAGAGATATATATGTGTAGACTTCATCTTGATTTTTTGGAAGGATGCTAGTGTTCGTGATAACCTGAAGCTGAAGTTAGCCAGCGTTTTACAGATGAAAGACATGGGGAAAGCCCGAACGTGTGTCGGGATGACTATTGCTTACGACAAGGAGTTTATAAGCATTAACCAAACCAGATATGCCGAAGAAGTACTAGAGCGTTTCGGGATGCGAGACTGTAAAGCTGTCGCTTCACCATGCGACATCTCCCAAAAGCTCACGGCTCGTTCGGATGATGAACGAAAGATAGATGTACCCTATCGAGAGGCAGTTGGGTGTCGAACAATCACACAGCAGTTGATGCCTTCCGCCTGGAACCGAAAAATATTTTAGTATCAATGAAGATTTAATTTTACCCTGCTGAATATCCTGTAGTTCGCCGTCGGTCTTTTGGTCCTCAGCTAGCGCGTCGAAATCAAGCTCTGGCACAGTTTGGATGCTTTCGATGCGAGAGAGTAGGTCTGCTACGATGTTGTCCTTGCCCACTATGTGCCTGATGTCTGTCGTTAACTGCCCGATGAAGTCCAATTGGCGAACTTGTCTGTTGGATGCTTAATCAAGCTTCTGCTGGAAAGCGTAGATGATCGGTTTATGGTCTGTGTATATGCAAATTATAAGAATACGTTTATTATAATTCAACTTAACGCATTGGATGCTGACCTCAGACTGCCTCTACGCGTTTGGTACATCTGCCGATTACCAAAGTGAGGCGAGGTTACTAATACTACTTAACCTAGCGTAGTCACGTGAGGTACCAAGGGTAGCTCACGGATACTATTATTAATAATTAATACTAATCATAACCCCTCCAGGGCTAAAAGTAGGACGTCCTCGTCCGTTCGTATTTCAGTTCAGTTTTTAATCCTTTGTTTATGAATTTTGATATTCTACGAATCTTTAAATGTCAGATCGTGATCTTCTTTGACTGTTGATAATTTATACGGATTTTTATCCTTATTCAATCTCTGGGAAGACTTTATGTATAGATTATCATTGGGAATAAGTTGCTTAGGTTTAGATAGGTGTTTGTGCATACTTTCATATTTCTCTTTTTGCTTGGAAAGACTCTGTTGGATACCACTCTGGATCTTCATAAAGTTTTCTGTTATTTCTTCTGTATTAGTGGTGCTTTGAGAATTAAATATTACCTCGCGAGGTTTTTTCTTTGTCACAGAATGGAATGTGTTGTTGTAAATGTCTGTTATTATATTAATTTGTTGCTCTAAGTCCAATGAAGCGTATTTATACTGTAGGGTTCTGTACAATTCAATTAGAGTAGAATGGAATCTTTCTACAGTTCCGTTTGAACTTGAACAACTAGCATAATGAACTTCGATGCCCAAATTATTTAGAAATCCTACAAAATCTATGGATGTGAAAGATGGTTCTTGATCACAAATAATAGTTTTTGGGCGACCAAATTGTCTTATGTGTTCGGTTACAGCTGTTTTCAAATCCACTATGGTTCTTGTTTGAATAGGGATGGTGTTCGCGAATTTTGAAAACGAATCTACGACTGTGAGCCATTTAGATTTTTTTAAAAAGAAAATGTCTATATGAACTCTTTCGAAAGGTGTCATTCCAAAGATGCTTCTTTTTATAAGTTTAGGTGGGTGTCTGTCGTACTTCGCCTGTTTACATGTATTTCAAGAGTTAATATGCGTTTTTAATTTAGTTTCTAATCTTGGGAAAAAATATGATTGAAGAATTTGAAGTTGGTTTTCTTTTACACCTCTATGGCCTGTTTCGTGCGTTTCTCGAATAATTTCATCTTGTACAATTTCGTCTTGCACATCTTCTAAGAGTAAGCTAGATATGACTATATTAAATATTCGGTTTATAGAATATTTTTTGTAGGTTTCTTGTACGAGTTGTATTAACGATGTCGGCAGTTTTAAACAAGAGATCCCCTTCGGGTTCATATTATCTTTGAAGATATTAAGTTTATCTTGCTCGGCGAAATTGGGTTTTTGTATGGTGTATCTAAAGTATTTTGGAAAAATTTCTTGAAGTGAAAAGCTTTCTGTATCGTTGAAATTTAATATTATCTGAGTTTTGAAGCAATTAATAGCTTTTTCTGTGCATGGAATAAAGAAATCATCGCTGGTGTCGGCTGAATTTGTAGCAAGATCACTAGTGTTTAGTTCTTGTAGATTTATCCTTGATAATGCATCTGCAACAACGTTCTGCCGCCCTGGTTTATAAACTAAGTCATAATCGTACTCTTCTAGTACTAACTTTCCTCGAACTATTCGTTGATTAGAGTTAGTGAGTGAATACGTTAGGGGTTGGTGATCCGTTACAAGTTTGAAACGCCTGCCATAAAGGTACGGTCGAAAATGCTTCACACCCCAAACCATAGCAAGTAACTCTTTTTCAGTAGTCGAGTATTTTTCTTCGGTCTTATTTAACGTGCGGGACGCATACGCAACAGGTCTATCTTTCCCAATTATTCCCTGCGATAGGACTGCTCCTATCGCAAAATCGCTCGCATCAGTGGTCAGAATGAAATCTTTCGAAAAATCAGGGTATATAAGAATGGGATCCATGGTTAGAAGTTTTTTACACTTTTCAAAGCAATTGATTACATCAGGTGTTATCTTGAAATCAGAGTCCTTCCTTAGCATTGTTGTCAGTGGTTTGACTAATTTTGCGAAATCTTTGATAAATTTCCTATAATACCCTATAGTTCCCAGAAATTGTCTTATTTGTTTTTCATCCTTAGGTACAGGCCAATTTTTGATTACGTCGATTTTTGAGCTATTAGGTTTAACTCCTTCTTCCGTTACGGTATGACCGAGAAAGTCTACTTCTTTTCGGAAAAAGCTACACTTACTTAATTGTATCTTAAGGTGAGCATCTTTCAGACGTTTAAAAATTTTTGATAAGTCTTGTTTATGTTCTTGAAGAGAACTCGAGAATACAATAATGTCGTCCATATATACGAAACAACATTTTCCTAGCTCTTCTCTCAGAATACTGTCCATGACACGTTGAAAGGTGGCTGGAGCGTTTTTTAAGCCAAATGGCATGCGTGTAAATTCATATTTCCCTGATGTGATAGCGAATGCGGTTTTCTCTGAATCTTCTTCAGCCATTTGGACTTGGTGAAATCCCGCTACTAGATCGATAGTTGAAAAATAAGACGTTCTTCCTAATTTATCCAAGATGTCTGAGATTTCAGGGATCGGATACTTGTCGTTTATCGTTTTTTCATTTAACTTCCTATAGTCTATTACAAGACGGAATTGTTTTTTGCCAGATTTATCTGCTTTTTTTGGAACTACCCACACCGGAGAGGTGTATGGCGAAATTGATTCTTTAACGATTCCGTCGTCTAGCATTTTCCTTACTTGTTTCTGTACCTCTTCTTCATATACGTGCGGGTAACGATAAGACTTAGTATGCACTGGGATGTTATCAGTGGTCCTGATTTTATGTTTTATATTGTGAGTAAAAGTGAGTTTGTCATTTTCACAGTAGATAATTTCCCTATTATTTTGGATAATTTTCTGTAGTGCTTCTTTTTCCTCTCCATTTAATTCATCGAATTTTAAACGATAGTCTTCAAAGTTTTCTTTGGAAGGAACTTTGTTTAAGCTATCAAATTCTGTGCCTATATCTACTTCGTTAAAGTTGATTTCCGTTTTTACCAGGTTGTGTTTTTTTTCGATAGCTACGATTGATTTTCCATTGCTTGCAACGTACAATCCTGGTAATATTGTGAAGTTGCTACATTCAATTTCATCTTCTATTAAAAACGAGCCATTTCTCTTTCTTGGAATCTTAATAAATTGATCATTCAAATGAATGCTATTTTCTGCGTACTTTTTTTTTAGTTCGATTACTTGTCCACCAATTTCTATCGTATTTTCTTTTATGTTTAGACGAGCGCTTAATTCTCTTAAACTTTCGTACCCTATGAGCCCGTCGAAAAATTCATGAAATTTGAATAAGTAGAATTTTAAAGGTTTCTTCACATTGAATAAATCTATATAAGTTGAATATTTAACTGTATGCAGTCCGCTAACATTTCTGACTGCCATTTCATTTTCGGCTTCGTAATTTTTCGTATCAACTTGTTCAGGCGATATGTAGTTCTTATTCGCTCCTGTGTCAATTAAAAACTTCAGTTCACGACCTTTAAGAAACAAGGATAAGTAAGGTAAAAAGTTATTAATTTCGACTGCTTTTTCTACTTCGTCCCTTGGGATAGTAGATAAATTAACCTCATATAATTTGGTGTCGTTATTTGTATTCTTTTCAGCAAGGTTATCCGTAATGCTGCAACGATCGTTGCACGTGCTACACTCGTTGTGTGCATTGACCTCCATTTTTGATACGCGTGTCCTCATCGATACATCACCATCAGCGTACCGGGGCGGATGTGTTGGAGTACTCTGCTTGTCGTAGTAGTGCTGCTTACGAGATTCAAATTGTCCGGCTGGACGGTCGCTTTTGTTCTTCGGCGGGCCGGTGTAAACGTGTGATTTGGAACATCCGTCCTTTGTTCCTCCCAGCCGCTGCCGATAGATAGCGTTAGAATATTCCTCTGTGACTTCCAGAGCTTCCTCGAGCGATTTCGGCTTGCTGCTTCTCACGTGTATTGCCAAATTTCCATCGAGGCCGTCGACGAACCGCGTGAGTGTGATGAGATTCAATAAATTACTTATTGCCGGCATTGAATCTTTATACTCTTCCATCGTGGAAGCCGACGATTTCATCGCTGTTTCAATGTTTTTCAACTTTTTATAAAATTCACGAATCGAATTTTTTCCTTGTCGGGCGTAGAATAAGGAGCACATGTGTGTAGCGAGGTCTCTTTTGTTACCGAATGCCTTGACGATAGCGTCTTTTATTTCGGGCCACGTGTTCGGATTTCCGGCGGCGATGAGAACTTCTTTTGCTTCGCTTTTTAACTTGCTCTTCACTGTGCGTATGATTTGTCCGAAAATTGGTTGACCAATCCATTCCTTGTATAAATTTAACGTTTCTTCGGTATCTTGTACCCATGCATCACAACATAGTTTATTCCCATCGAAAACTTCAATACTCTTCACTGGGTCGGGGATGGACAATATTGAACGGTTCCCGTTCATTGTAGATAAAGCGTCCGTTATCAATTGTTGGTGAGCAGTCAAAAGTTTGACTTGCTCTACAAGTTGGTTTAGATCGGGCTCCATTTTATTTTACTTTTTGTCACAAACAATTTGTTTGAAAAAAATACTTTGTAGGTTCACTTGCACGTAACTATTGCCGCAAATCTATTGATATACACTCAACGATCGATCACTCGGGACAACAGGTGCCTCGTACGTGGGCTTTTTTTTTGCAAGAACCGTCGACTGCGCCAATTATAAGAATACGTTTATTATAATTCAACTTAACGCATTGGATGCTGACCTCAGACTGCCTCTACGCGTTTGGTACATCTGCCGATTACCAAAGTGAGGCGAGGTTACTAATACTACTTAACCTAGCGTAGTCACGTGAGGTACCAAGGGTAGCTCACGGATACTATTATTAATAATTAATACTAATCATAACCTGCATATATGCCACATGTGGCAACTCCGTCCTTCTAACATAAACTTGAAGTGCCGCACTGCGAGGAATATAGCAGTGAGTTCACGATCGTATGTACTGTAGCGTAGTTGAGCGGGGTTAAACTTCTTCGAAAAAAATCCAAGCGGCTGAACCTTATCGTCGACAATTTGGTGAAGGACCGCGCCTGCGGCGATATCGGAAGCGTCAACCCAGAGGGACAATTCACCTGTTTTAACGGGGTGAGCCAGTAGGGTTGCTTCGGCGAGCTGAGTTTTGCATTTTGCAAATGCAGCTTTTGTTTCGTCGGTCCACGTCAACGGCGTACGATCGTTGCGCTTATTGCCGGGTGTCATTGCTAATAACGGTATTTGCGTTTCGCGTTCGGTATGAATCGTCGATAAAAGTTAATCAAGTGGACGGATTCCTTCGGTGGAAACGGAATGTCCCAGAAAGTTTAGGTTTTCTCGTCCCAGTTCGCTTTTAGCAACGTTTATCGTTAAGTTGTGCTGCTTGAGCCTCTCAAACAGCATGCGTAAATGTTCTCTGTGCTCCTCTAGTGATGACGACGCGATGAACAGATCATCGATGTAGGGAAAGATGAAATCAAAACCGCGAACAACTTCGTGTATGAGACGTTGAAAGGTTTGAGCTGCATTTCTTAGCCCAAAAGTCATAAAAGAGAATTCAAAGAGTCCAAAAGGTAGCGTGATGGCCGTTTTCGGGATGTCGTCAGGATGGATAGGAACCTGATGGAACGCCTTCTGCAAGTCAACTTTTGAAAAAATGGTTTTACCTTGCAAGTTCGACGTAAAATCCTGAAGGTACGGTAGGGGGTACCGATCCGGAATGGTCTGCGCGTTTAAGGCGCGGTAATCCCCATAGTTCGGTTCTAGAGCTCAAGGAGAACAGACGTACAAAGCGAGAGCTGTAATACAAAAAGGAAAGTAAGAGAGAAGAGCCACGACAGGATGGCAACTCGAGAAGCAACGCTGAGGCTCGACTTCTCCAAGCTGCCGGTGAGACCTCCGGTTAAAGAGGTCATGGAGTTTATTGCCTCCAAGCTGTGCATAGCACAGGATCAGGTGACTAGAATTCACCTACGCACAACATCCGTCAATGTTCATATTGACGTGAAAGATCAAAATGTGGCACTGAAGATTGTGGAGGATCATGACGGAAAGCACAATTTTATGTGTCAGGGATCCGAATATTCCATTCCTGTCGTCATGGACGACGGCTCCGTGCTGGTCAAGCTGCACGATCTACCTTCCCGTATATCGGATGAGGATATAAAGGAGTACTTTTCTAAGCACGGAAAAGTAATGAACATTTTCGAAGGAAAATGGACGGAAGGACTATACGCTGGTTCTTCAAACGGCTACCGTTTTGTGAGAATTGTGGTCGAAAAACCCATACCATCGTTCGTAGACATTCGGAACACAACCACACTGGCGACTTACAAAGGCCAGAAACCGACGTGCAGGTACTGTGCCCAACACGTACACCACGGAATAACGTGTAACCAAAACCGTAGACTGGTTACACAAAAACAAAGTGTCAACGTTCGACTGCAAACTTCATACGCCGAGGTAGCTAGCACCTCGAACGCATCCTCCCGGCCAGAGCATCAAAATGTGAACAACGCACAACAAACTCACACAACTAAAGAAAGACACCACACAGCCATAGAGGCTCATGGAGACACACACGCCAACGCAGGGATAGTAGACCAGATAATAATCACCGACAACGAAAAAACGCAAAAACCACGTATGACCGATACAAGATCCAACTCTCCCAACGACAACAAGCACACTGGACTGACTAGATCATTATCAGCAAAGAGACAAGCGGACAGGCTCATAACAGACACGATAACTTTCGAGAGTAAACGGGGAAGGACTCGATACATCACAACACCAACAGCAGGTACGTCATCAAGAAATAGAAAGCACGCATCAAAATGAATAGTGTAGATATAAGTTTACGTATCATTTCCATAAACACAACCAACATTTCAAGCAAAACAAAAATAGACTGTCTCCAATCCACTATTAAAAAGTTAGACGCTGACATTGTGTGCATGCAAGAAGTATATCAATCCGACCTAACCATCCACGGATATACAACCATCACAAACATAGATCATCACAAACGTGGAACTGCGATAGCAATACGAGATAGCCCCGATTTAAAATACTCAAACATTGAAAGAAGCATCGATAGTAGAATAATCTCTGTATGCATTAACAACAAACTTAAAATTTTGAATTTGTACGCACCATCAGGAACTCAAAACAAACAAAAACGTGAATACTTCTTCCAACACACATTAGCGTACTACCTGAGAGCTCCATACGAATACTTAGTAATAGCGGGAGATTTCAATAGTATTATAAATGACAGAGATGCGACAGGCTTCTCCAATCACAGCGCAGCTTTGAAAAACGCTATCCAACACCTTCAAATGTACGATTCATGGAACGTGCTAAAACAAAATGTTGAATTCACATACAGTCTGCTGCAAGTAAAATCGGACGCTCGAAAAATGAGACGGTCTGCTGTCTTTCCGCAAGCCTACAGCATTCCTAGAACCGAATATTGACCTTTAACGTGTACATTTCTATTCATTAACTCTTTCACTATGTAAGTAAATTGAAAACGAAATCAAAATCGATTGTTTTACTGAGATACGGCTCAAAATATGCGCGAAGACCCGAAAAGCGGACACGCAAGTAAAATCGGACAGGTAGGTTTCTTTGCCGTTTGGTGCACTTCAAGTGGCCGCATGTCGTTGAACCTGCACATTTATTAGTTGGCGACTATTGTTCTTTGTACTTGATTTATAGGTACCCAAATTATCATACAAAAAACCCATAAAAAATAACGATAAGCTGACGAGAATGCAAACAAAGATTGTTACTATTTCACTGGGGATTATTTGTAATGTTTTGGTTAAAATTTAGCTGGAAATGATTTTTTATCATAAGTTTCTAACACAATTCACTTTATGCAATGCAAATAATCAAAACAAGTGTTTGAAATTCAGTATTTTCTCAAGTTTTCACTTGTAGCTAAAAAAACTTGTAGCCGTTTTGGCGTGCTTCCAACTTAATTTTTGGAATTTTCTTTACATATACTCTTTAATTTACGTCTTTCAATTATCTCAAGATGTTTTAAATTGGTTTGTAGTCGTGCAATCGCCACCATAAGTTCCTACAAGCGCTTTGTTACCCACAAGTGTATTGTTATTGGATGCCGGTAGTGAGCAGTTTGGGCAGTTGAATAATACCCATAATCTAGTATCCAGCAATGTGTGTTTTGGATTATAATCTTGATAGAATACAAAATATTACTTCAAATGTTAGTTATTAGGTGCTAGGTTTTTATTTAATTTTGAGAATATTGATGTAATACACCTTGTTCATGATGCCGTGTTTCACATGCAGCTTCCCAGGAACTTCGACGGAGTTACGATACCATATGATTGATCAATCATGTCCAAACTTCAAGATTTTTTTAAATGATATTAAAGCTAACGGTTAATAACTTTGACTATGTTAATTTTTATGATGAATTTTCTTCATTTAATCATTGTTTTCTTACTTTAAGAACTCTTCTTCCCATGTTAGCCAAGTGGGTTACTGGGTTATGCTTCATGATCTCGTTAAACTCAGGGCTTCAGTAATGAAATTAACAAACTTTCATTTCACAAGATTATCCAATCCTATTCTGCTTTCCTCGTAAGCAGTTTCCCTTCCTGTTTGGACCATCTTACTGATCATAATCTGGGCATAAGCCCATCTGATACTAACAAGTTTAAGTTTGTTGCTTCTGTGTAAAATTTGAGTATTTTTGTTTCTTCATTTTGCTGTCTACCTTGCAACTACAAAGAACAATAGTGGCCAACTCATAAATGTGGTGCTAGAACGACATGCGGCCACTTAAAGTGCACCAAACGGCAAAGAAACCTACCTGTCCGATTTTACTTGCGTGTCCGCTTTTCGGGTCTTCGCGCACATTTTGTGCCGAATCTCAGTAAAACAATCGATTTTGATTTCGTTTTCATTTTTCTTACGTAGTGAAAGAGTTAATGAAAAGATTTGCATACGTTGAAGGTCAATATTCGGTTCCGAGAATGCTGTAGGCTTGCGGAAAGACAGCAGACCGTCTCATTTTTCGAGCGTCCGATTTTACTTGCAGCAGACTGTACATAACACACAACTCTGCCTCTAGAATTGATCGTATTTATGTATCAAGAAACTTAAGGACACAACTGCGTACTGCAACCATGCATAGCGTAGCATTTAGCGATCACAAAGCCTATGCCATAAGAATGAGCATCAAGCACAATGCTCCACCAATAATTAGACACAAACTTTGGTCATTCAGGAAACAAACCGTAAATGAAAACATTATCAACGAATTCAAGAACAAATGGACCCAATGGACAAGGCAAAGGAAAAATTATTCATCTTGGATACACTGGTGGGTAGAACTTGCAAAACCCAAAATAAAAGCATTCCTTCGTTGGAAAAATAGTTTAAACTTTAAAGAATTCGATCATTACTACCTCAAATTACAACAGCAACTTGATACCGCATACAGTAACTACATAGGAAACGCAAATGAACGTATTAGCATTAACAAAATTAAAGCAGAAATGCTATCACTACAAAGAAGAATGACTGCAAACTTTATTAAACAGAGTAACACGTTCATAGCAGGAGAAAATATTTCCACACTTCACCTAAATGAGCGTAGAACAAAACGCACTATAATCAACAATATCAAAAACGAAAACGGACTGTTAATAGAAACACCAAGCGAAATTCACGAATATATTGTTAACCATTATAAGCAACTATTCTCAGCAGAAAACTCTAAGGATAGTGTTCCATTTACTTGTTCTCCAAAAGTCCCTGAAAATTGTGAAATTAATCAACACTTGACGAAACAAATATCCACCAACGAAATATACGAGGCCTTGAAAAATGCTCCATCAAATCGCAGTCCAGGTAAAGACGGTTTGTCAAATGAATTTTACCTTATATTTTTTGATATAATACACAAAGAACTAAACTTAATCATAAACGAAGCTTTGTACTTGAACGTACCAGAACAATTTGCAGAGGGTATAATTGTTCTGATAAGGAAACAATATTGCACTAAAAATTGTATAGAATCATTCAGGCCAATAACACTTTTGAATGCTGATTTCAAAATATTAAATAGAATCATGAGATCTAGACTCTCTAAACTAATTGATACCCATAATATATTGACAAAATCTCAAAAATGTAGTAATAAGGATAACAACATATTTCAAGCACTTTTGTCAGTAAAAGATAAAATATTAGAAATTAATGAAACAAAGAAGATCGGAAAATTCGTCTCCTTCGATTTATCCAAGGCTTTTGACAGAGTAGACCATGATTTCCTGTATGCTACAATGAACAGACTGGGCATTAATCAAAGCTTCATAGATTTCGTTCGTAAGACAAATGAAAAATCGAGCTCAAGAGTTTACGTAAATGGAAGTCTAAACAGAAAAATACGCATACAAAGATCCATACGACAAGGAGATCCTCTCGCTATGCACCTATTTGTAATATATATCCATCCTTTACTAGAAAAGTTAGAACAAATCTGTAAAGCCCCAGAAAATGTTGTTAACGCTTATGCAGACGATATTTCCATAATCGTCACTAAGAATGAACTACTAAGCAAAATCAAAGACACATTTGAACTTTTTGAGTCAGCGTCAGGAGCAAAACTCAATACAGAAAAAACGAAAGGACTAGATATAGGATTGCATACAAAAAATAACAAAATCGACATAGGGTGGATAAAAACAGAAGATCGGTTGAAAGTTCTAGGCATTGTCTTCACGAACTCTCTCAGGCTAACCATAAAGCTAAACTGGGATGCAACCACCAAAAAATTTGCCCAAATCGTAAGACACCACAAAATGAGAGAATTAAATCTACATCAAAGAGCCATTTCCGCCAACACTTTCCTCACATCTAAATTGTGGTACTTAGGGTCCGTTTTATCTGCCTACAAATATCAAATAGCAGCCCTGACATCATCGTTAGGTGAATTCATGTGGCCAAGAGGAGGTCAAAGAGTAAGCATGATCCAACTCGCCCTACCAAAAGCTAAAGGCGGTCTAAACCTGCTAGTTCCAATCACAAAACTCAATTCACTATTAACCAACAGACATTTAAAAGAAATCAACAACATGCCTTTCACAAAAAATAAACTAAAAAAGAATGAAAACCCCCCTAACATTTTGGACTTACCAAAAAACTACCCATGTTTGGAGATTATTATAAAGGAATGTGCCTACCTCCCGGAAGCTATTGTAAATAACCCCACTTCTAAACAAATACACAAAAATTTATTAAATTTTCTCCCCGCGCCACCTATTACAACTAAAAACAAAAATACCACCTCGTGGAAAAAAATATGGCGGAACATAAACTCAAAAGATTTAACATCAGCACAACGAAGCACATACTATCTACTAACAAATGAAAAAAATAATTACTCAAGAAATCAAATTTAAATATAACATGGTTCCACATCCAAACTGCGTTACATGTGGAATTACAGACACACTAGAACACAAATTTCAAACTTGCGGTTTGATAAATTATCAATGGACTATGCTCCGCAACATATTAAAAGCATATACAAGCTCCCCTCTATCGTTTAATGAACTACAAAGACCACTCCTAGCAAATGTTAAAACACGAAATCGACCAATAATTATGTCACTATTCATAAATTATATTACTCTTGCATGCAACAATGAACTAAGCACAATATCAAGCGAAAAAACCTTACTAGAACTAATTACATAACTAATTATAAGACTCCTAGGTTAACGCAAATAATGTTAATAAAGAATGTATTGTTTTATATAAAAAAAAAAAAAAAAAAAAAAACTTTTGAAAAAATGGTTTTACCTTGCAAGTTCGACGTAAAATCCTGAAGGTACCGTAGGGGGTACCGATCCGGAATGGTCTGCGCGTTTAAGGCGCGGTAATCCCCGCATGGTCGCCAAGAACCATCTGCTTTTTTAACCATGTGGAGGGGGCTGGCCCAATTGCTACTCGACGGTCTGCAAATCCCGAGCTTCATTAAGTTTTTAACACTAGAACCGCCGATGGGACTTTTTTGTCCCATCGCACTCGAAAAAGGTGTGTTATTCCGCTTGCCGTCGTGACAACCCATTGAAATTTTCTGACTTTTATTTATTTTTAACGATCTTTCGAATGCGCTCTTCAAAAATTGTGTATCCCATATGGTACTTTAATAAACTCATTTCCAACCTAGAACCGCCATATGGGACATTTTTGTCCCATAGGCAAAATACGTTGTGAGGGCTGGTATCCCTGCTGTCAAAAAATTATGAACGTTCCGCGGAAGAGAGACTTGGAGATTTTGTAGTCAAAAAGTAAGTAGATCCGTACCTAAACAGAGGAAGAGACGTAAATTGTGATAATTTGTTCACCTCCTTACAATTAGCGAAGTTTTTGAAATCCAAAAAACTAGCTTAGTTGCCACAGTCAACAAGGCTAGAAGGGAAGTGTCGATCTGCGTAAAGAAAGTCAAAGAGAAACTTTACCTTACCAAAGCGTGTTATAGCGACGACGCAACTCTTACAGTCTATCAAGGCAAAACATTAAAAAAAAATTCGATTTACTGAGCTCAATGCATCGTGATGTAAGAACTGGAGAAAAAATCAAGGGCTGAAACTGTGTCTTTTTACAACTCGACCATGTACGGAGTTGATGTAGTTGACCAAATGTACAGATAGTACTTCGTGAAAAGTGCTAGTAGAAGATGGCCTGTTCATTCATTTTTCAATATTCTGGATTTGGGAATGCATGGGTCTAGTACAAAGAACTTACAAAAGAAAAGATATCTAGATATTCGCGAAGCTAGGCGAAGAACTTGCAAAAGAGTACGTCGAAAATAAGAGCTCAAACACTAAATTGCCTGTGTCAGGTGCTGTAGGTTCTCGTCGGCGCTGTCAGGTTCAAATCTCTTATCCCGAGGGCAAAAGTGCTAACGAATGCACCACATGCAATAGACAAGTATGTTAAAAATGTACTAAAAGAGTTTCGTACATATGCGTTTCATGTGAGCCAGGTTCTGATGCAGCAATGTAATTGTTAAAGACAGATTGTCTTTAACGGGGCTCTAAGTCGACCGAAAATATAAATTACCCAGCTTTTCTTGCCTGTGCGTAAAATCTCTTTTATTTTAACAGCAATAGCCAAAAAATCGTCTGGCCTTCCTAATTCACGTATGACGAAGAGATCGAAGGCGCATCCTTCGATCCTTTTTATATTTTCTAAAAACATCGCCGTCGCGGTGACGTTTATGTTCGGCCAGCTTCGTTGGACCGAAACGTTTCCAACAGTAATATTTTGTCCCGATGCCATGAAACCTAAAGATGTTTTATAGATGTTTTAAATAATTAATCTAAGTGTTCCTTTTGCCTTTGAAAAAAGCTTTGCCCTCTTCTTTGCACCAGACGCTCGCGTAGACCCAAACATCTTAGAACAAAAGAATTGTTTTATGATCATAAAAACCCTACTTTACAGTTGATTGTTTAAATAATATCTAACTGTAAGCCTAGATTCACTGTCGTTCAACCATGTAAGGAATAATTATAAGTGTTTATCACTGAAAGCCCTATAATATTATATTAATGGAAAGAAAACTGGCCTTGATATCCGTAGAATGCGGTTGATATGGTCCCAATCCGATGTTTTTTATTATTTTTTGAGTTGCTTATAAAGCTTTATTATACCTTATTATGATGTTTATTAATTATTTAACCACAGGAAACCCTTAGGTAATAATAAACATGTCTAAATATGAATACATAACGAATGGGACAAAATTGTCCCATATGGCGGTTCTAGTAAGGTTGAAAAGTCCGGCGGTTCTAGTGTTAAACTCCGCACGAGCTGCTTCTAACTTGTCCTGTGACAAGCGTCGCGGTCGAGCGTAAACAGGTTGGCCAGCAGTCTCGATGCGGTGACAAGTCGACGATCCGTTGACTGCTCCCGGGGTAGAGGGACGGGTAATTGTCGGGAACTCGGCTAATAGATCTGCATACGATGATACCTCACAAAACGTTTTTCCGGAAAGCGTGATGGTTTTGTCGAGTGATCCACTTGGTGTCGATAGGTGGTGTTATCGATGAGACGATTGCGTTTTAAGTCGATTAATAGGTCGTAGTGACTTAAAAAATCTGCACCTATTATTCCTGATTGTACGTCCGCAATCATAAAGTTCCATAAGAACTCTCGACGAAGACCAAGATTTATTTTCAATAGTACTTCTCCGTAAACTTTTATGGGTGTCCCATACGCGGCAAACAATTTTAAAGAAGAGGGCTTCACTTTCGCTGAATGTATTCCTCGCGGCACCACGGATACGTCTGCTCCCGTGTCGATCAGAAACTGTTTCCTGGTGGTTGAATCCGTTACCCGTAAGCGAAGGATTGTGGCAGTGGTGGATTGTTCGCCGATGTCCCCCACTGCTTCAGCTGAGCAACCTCATTCTTGGCTTGTTGGACCACGTGCACCAGCGGTGCATGGGTTTCGGCAGCTTCGGGCATCATTCCCGAACTTTCTATGGTACCAACAAGGTCCGTTCGAAGGATCTCTTTCGTGACGACTTTTGTTCCATTCCCCGGCACGAGAATATGAACGCGATCGCCCGCGTGTATTTTTTCTGGTGTGCAATACTTTATCTAATCGCTTAGATAACGATGCGATCTCACGAGTAAGCTTCTCAATTGGGTCAATGACCGCTTTGTCTCGAACAGGTGTCATTGGTGTCGGCGTTTGCACGTGATCGATGGCGTCCCCTCTGCGAAGGCACATTGAATCAACGATGGCATCGGCTATTGTTATCTTGTCCGACGCATCGCCTCGAGAAGCAATGACCGCTGCCTGTGCATGCGGCGGCAGCCTAGCAGCCCACAAATCCAGCAATACCGTTTCGCCTAAAGCATTGCCTGCCACACGCTTCATTCCGTTGAACAATTGGCTGGGCTTTTGACCTCCTAACGGTAATTCTGATAGTACCCGTTGGAGGCGGCGTTGTTGGCTAACGGCAAAATATTCGATCAATTTGCGTTTTATATACGAATATTTATCACTTGCCGGTGTTCCGTCGATAATGGAGCGCAACTCGGTTAGCTTGTTGGGCGGCACTTGCACCATTATGATATTGTACCGACGTGCGTCATGCGAGGAGCTAATGCCCGATGCTGCAAACCAAAATTCCAACGAGAGGAAATAAGTCTCGATATTGGTATCTATCATGCTGGGCGGGTTTATTCTTGGCACTTTAATAGATTCGACGAACGGTTCCGCGTGCCCGCTGACACCTTCAGCGACAGGAGTTTTATTGTCTTCGGTTGCCATGTCACTTTTTTGTAGATTCTTGAACAATTCACAGGGTCGTCGGGTCACTTTCGTCGGGGTCACCACTTTAGCGTGTTCTTTTCTCAACCAATTAATCGAACCGTTCGCGATGAAGTCTGAGATCGGAAAGATCGAATTTTATTCCTACTTACTAAATTACACTAAGCACACTACTACATCTTCAAAGCTACAATTCAATAGTGTCTCGATTTGACGTAACGCATATTTTTATAAAATATACAGTGCTGCGCGCAATTGTAAGGCTGCCACATGACTTTTAATAAAAACATTTTCACGTGTGTCTTTGCTATAAAGCATCAAAATTATCACAATATTTAAATCTAATATATAAAAGTCACCGTTGTCTGTATATATATATATATATGTATGTGCTCGCATCACGCAAAATCTACCGGGCCGATTTACACCAAACTTGGCAGGAAGGTAGCTAATTTTCCATGGTTGAATGATCTGAACTTCGTTTGTTGATATCCCCATACCTCCCTACCCCTCCCCAACACCTACCCTCTAAAATTAATGAAAAACAATTATAGTTCCACAATTATTGAACGAATTTTCACAAAAATTGGTACAAATACTGCTGACATATGGACATATCATGGGTTAAAATATCATCCATCTAGGGGAAGGGGAAAGGGGGGGCTCTCATATTACCCCCTACCACAAAAGTAGTAAAAATGCAATATGGGTATCAATTTCGAGTTATTTATGGTCTTTAAATCGAATAGCTTCACTCTTAATGTTCAATCTTACCTCAGACTCCCTTTACGCTTCTCCTCTTCAGTAAAAAAATAGCAATGCTCTAACGAAAAAAAAGTGCATTCTTATCATATCATGTTACGCAAAATCTACTAAGTCTATCTGTACCAAACTTTACTGGAATGTTGCTAATTTTTTATTCTTTCGAATGCCCTCCTTCCCTGCCCCCCTTTCGAACACCTATCGCTTAAAATGATGAAAAATAATAATAATTCGTCATTTATGGAATGGGTTCTTACAAAAATTGGACCACATACTATTTTAACATGTAGCCATATTGTGATAATATTTCATCCATTTGGCGGAAGGGGTAAGGGGGGCTACCATCCTGCCTTCTAGCTCAACAATGGTTACAATGCAATATGGGTATCATTCTTGTACAATTTGGGGTCACTAAATCGACTGGTCACAGTTTGAGTGCTCAATCTCATCTCTCCTACGTAATAAATATTCTCAATCATACAAAATCGGTCAAATCAAATCAACCAAACATAATTATAAGAAAGCCAATTTTTCAAGTGCGAAATGTCCAACATTCTAATGCTTCCTTCCTGCCTATAATTTTCAATCACCCAAACCAGGGTTCTCCAAACTTTTTTTAACGCGGGCCGCATTGGGTGGAATAACCGTAGCGTTAGGCCACATTTACCCAAGGAGGCGAGGGTCGTAGTTTGGAGACCCCTGACCTAAACGATAGAAAATATCTAAAAAACTATGATGCCACCTTACGACAGATACGACGGATTAAAAAAAAGACGCTATCTAACACCGTAAATATCGCGGGGTGATGATAGAAGTGCTCTTAAATAATCGTCGATTATCTGTTGTTTTGGTCCAACTGTGGTTTAGGCACAGTTTGTCTCATACTTGCTTTAATGGATTAATTTCAAATGCTTGCACTAAGCTGGAAGCACATTTAAGTAATGAATGCAAAATGTATATTTACATGGCTTGGTCGACTAAAAAAAGGTAATACTAAAATTTTCAGCACATAGCAAAATTTAAGATAGTAAAACTGAAAACTGATACTGAATGCCAACACTCTTCAGTTTGGAATTTATTTCTACCCGGATGAAATCGGGTTAATCAGCTAGTTTGTGATAAAAGGGGCTCGAAAGGATCATGCACCCTGGCAATGCGGAACGTAGTTTATCCATGGCTGCATTTGTTATGGATGCAAGATGATAGATTTTAAGCTTGTGCAGCGACGGAAACACTTCAGGAATCACTAAGAGGTCATTAAGCTGGTATACCAAGAACCGCAAGCAGAACGTATATCCAATTGAAATAAAAAGAGAAAAGTAATATTAGCATACAGTCTTCTTGTCAATCTTGAAGTCGATGGTCGTTTCCTTACCGTCTTGGATGCTGTAGATAGTTCATTGATTTTGTTTGATGGAACACTTTGGAAGAAATTATCGGAAAAATAATCAAATAACAAGTTCAACTGAACAAGATTAGGTAAACGATCCAAATATTGGAGCTGTAGTGATCTTGGTTTGACATCTCGATCGACTGGAGCTAGATTCACTCACAGGACACTGAACTGAAACAGGCCACGGCTGCCAACTGCGTTGGAGCCCACAGGAAGTTAGGGATAGTATATAAGGATCCGCGTCCGAGAGCACAGGCTCTCTTCGATCACAGACCGCCGACGCGTTAATAAACTTGTTAACAAAACACATAGCCAGATCAGTCCTCACAGAGCCATCCATAATGATCCTGAAATACAGTAACAAATTTAATTTGTTAATTTCAATTTAAATAATATAACGCAGTTGGAAAAAATAAACATAACAAGTGTAAACCTGTGGTCACAGCTTTGCGCAACCGCATGCGGTGGCATTTTTTCGCATGGGAGAGATAGGGATCTTGCGAAGACGAAAGATCTTGCGGTTTCTGTACTAAAAAATCAAACAGACAGTTCAAAAACGAAACCGCATGCGCTTGCGCAAAGCTGTGACCATAGGTTAACGTACCGCAAATCTAGATGTCATCTCTAAACACCTGAGCAATAAGAAGTTATTGCAGATAAATTGAATACAGTCCCCACGTACAATACAGTAACCCCATTGAATACAGTCCCGATGTTCCATTTGCAGAATCATCTAGTTGATATTTGGCATTATCGTTGCTAATCCTTTGAAAAACTCCAATCTGTTGCAATCCCAAAATCTTGGGCATTTCAGTTCTTGCTATGAGGGAATCGGTTTACATTTCTCGAACACGTTATCATAAATAGTGCCATACAAATGAAGGGTCTGCAAGAAAAGAGCGAAACATATTGCAACTTTCAACAGGCCTTTTTTAGAATGGTTTCATCTGTCTTTAAAGTTCCCTTCAACTTAGTCAGATTTGACATCAGGAATAATGATTCGATCCTGTGCGAATGGATCGCAAGGAAAGTAATACCGCGACAATTTTCCATCAAACAGTTCAACATCGGTTGACTAACGTAACAGTGAAGTGAAGCTCGGTGAAGATGTTTTGATCCAGCTAAGAACGCCCTATTTATGCCGTCACCCGCACCAATCCAGTAGATAGTAATGTCTCGTAGTTCCGGAAAAACTATTTCAGAAAACGGACGTACGAAGAAAGATCCAACATATACTTTCATCGATTTGAGTTGATGGCCGAAGTGCCTGTACACTTTAAGAGCATATTTTGATTTGCAGTCCATGACGATTTTCTGCAGGTTTGGAGCGATGCTGCAGATATCAACTGCTTCGAATGTGTTTGACTTAAAATTCGGTATAATCAGTTTAGAAAAATGTTGAAACACCGGGAATCGCTTTAAACCGTCACCCCTATTCAACATTATAGCCTTCAACTTTGGAAGCTCCGGTAGAATGTGCTCGAGTTGCGAGGGTTTTTCTATCTTCGAACCATCTACACTCGCTACAAAGTTTTTGATACTTCGCAAACATTTAATGAATGTCCCGTCGCTTGTTCTACAGGTTTTGCCGAGCATAATATGGCGAAACTGTCGCTGACTTGTCCTGTGTGGGTTTTTTTCCAGTTATCTACGTTCAGCCAGACGCGATCCATTCTGCGACCAAAAAATGCCAAGCGTGACCACTGACGACACACCAAAGATGCATTTTTGAGATCGCATACGCCCAAGTAGTCGAACATTATTTCGAGGAGCTAAAAAACCAAAAGGATGTTGAACCGCAACACACGTGTCATTCATCAAAACTCACTTCTTCTGGTAAATCACAAATTCCCATCCGTTGGTTGGTAAATGAATCCATTTCGAGGGCTGATGAATCTTATGGTTTCAATACACTCAACTGAAAGAAAATGCAGCAACGATGGTAGAAACACAACTGAAATATAGAGGAACAGTATCATACGATATCGTTCTGTAGGAATAGTGGGAAGAACCTTCTGGACGTCGCGTTTTTCGTTAGTTTAAACTTTGACAGACTGAAGGCCGCGTTACACGCAGTCAATCGAGCACGCCACATAGACTGCGGTTGCCGTACCCGCTAGGCGAGGTCGCATGCAAGTTGTCCTCCACTTGTGTCATCAGGCCTCGGGCCTGGGTAAAGGGAGGACGTTTTTATATGGGAGCTTGCACGCGGTTGAACGATGGAGGACGTTCGAGCAGTCGAATAAAAAAGCAAATTGGGATGTGTGCGTGCATCAATTTGTGCTATTTGAGAGTGTGTGAGTGAGAACGAGCAGCCCAGGTTTATGTATGTAGTTGTGAAAAGTGTTTTCTTTCGGGTTGGTGGCGCAAAATAAACATGTCAGACTCCAATTCGAAAAATTATGGAAAATTTATTGAATATTCACTGGACACTTACAAATTCAATCGGATATATTAAATACACACTTTGCAAAGATAGACTTACCAGAATGATGGCACAACTCATTACAATCACCAACACCAACCACTGTTAGCCGGTCTTCGACCAAGCCAGTAGCAAACACATTGTGCACTTTGAAGAGCTTCGAGGTGATGGATTCGCTAGAAGAGGGATCGAAGGATAAAAAAGTACATGTTAATTTACAGGAAAAGGTGTAAAACGGATTGCCCGGTTGCGTTTTGCTTTACCTTATTTCTTTCTACCGTTAATTACGTTTGTCGGCAACGATACGATGTAGGAATTCTAGGAACACATCGGGTGTAGGAATATCCCGGGCACAGTGTAAGAAAGCTTTCGTCTGTCCGGCGAATCATCTAAAAATGTATTTATATTTCATTATACTGCACAAAAACTGCTACGGACTGAACAACGACATGCTTGTGCTTACCCTCTTTAGTAAGACCAGGATTGGCGACACCGGTTGCACCGAAACATCCGACTCCGTCTTTACTGCCTCAGATGAAGATTCCCCGGTCACTCCGTCGACTTCCTGAAATGCTGCTTCTTTTGCTGCTTTTGCGGCAATCACTTTAGCCTTTTTTGGGTCCTTTTCTCTTAAAACTTTGTGTCCGCGCCGTTGGTGCGCAACCGCGTTAGCCCGGCTAGCTCTTGACTACAAATGGCGCTTTGGACTTGTCAAATTTTCACCGAATCGTCGAGCAATTCTAGTACCTACACAAGGAAACACACAAGTGTACAGACACGGGCTGCCATGTTTCACACACCATGTTGGATCGAAGCGGTACGTTCATAACACAGAAGAGGAAGATAGCAAAAAATAGCCTGGCCGTGTAAGGGAGAAAGCATGCACCGAGTCTTGTACACAACATCCAAAGTATAGGTCAGGGGTGGTTGCGGATGGAGGAAAGTACTCGAAATCGCCTAGCGGGTAGTATATCTAGCTCTACCGATCCAGAGCTTTTTATACCGCGTCAAGTATTCAATCCAGAAATGGTGGGTTTTTTCGTTTTGTATGGGAATGACAACGCAGCGCGGTGTCAAAAAAATTGATTCGAGCACTTTTTTGAACGCCAGAAATGCCTTCAATTTCAAAAAAGGGAAGTTAAAATTATTGATATGAACTTAATTTTTCAAAAAAAGGATACCATGTTATTATTTGTTGTTCATGTTAAGATGGTTTTCATTATTCGCGATATTTTTAGTAGTTTATTATTTAAAAAATTCATGTCAATAATAAATGTTTGTTATTTCGGTTTTACTTTCCCATGTTGACAATGGTGAAAAGGATGGAAGGAAAACTTCTAGAAACAATTTAATTCCCTCGATGTGTTTTCTTGTTTGGGGGTACTTTAACATCCGGCACCCGGTGCGGTTCCTCCCGCATTTCCCATTCCATATCTCTCACCGCAGAGACCGTTTTCTCTCCTCAAGGCTTCTGTAAACTTTTCGCCACGCACTTTCCAAGCGGTTTTCGTTGGCAAGGTTCTGTCGGCGGCCTCTAGCCCTACGGGCCTTGCTCTTGCCCCCCGTGAAATCCTCACTTGCAACCTGCTGGAGGTCAGCGAGGGTGTTTGGTGTGGTGCCTAATAACGGGCACTTGCTGTATGATGACGATGTAAAATTATTGCTTCCCATATCCTCTCCTTCCGACTTCTTACTCCTTCAAAAATCCCTCAACCGCTTTGCAAATTCAATTGTTGTGTTATATCTGCTGTGTTTTATGATACACTTAAAAGAACTTTATTATCTACATAATTATGTTTTCAAAAAACGTTATAAATTTATTATACTCTCATTAAACCCAACCTTAACTAAACTTTATCCAACTTTGAATAATAAATCGCTTAACTGGACCTGCTCCCTCGGAGGTTCGAATCAAAAAGGGGCGATCGTGGTCTCTCGATGTCCCAGCTAGCTTCGCCGCGCGTGGCCGTGTTGCCAGTAACGACAATTAGTTTACTAACCTTAGGCTACTTATACCAGTTTATAATTCCTCCCGGGGGGGGAAAAACGGACGTTTTTCGATTATTACGGGTGGTTGTTCTTTCCTATCGAAAGAATCCTTTGTTTTTGTCGAGAGAGCTCTAGGCTGGTTCTAACTGATGAGAATATTTTCTCAGCCTGCTCATGTATTTTTTTGGGATCTTTAACGTGTAACTGGTTGAAAATTATTTCGTTAGGACTGTAGCCCGTTGATGAGTGAACTGTAGCATTGTATAATGAAACTGATATTAGTATAAGTTCTGAAGTGTTTGAATTTTGGAATTTGTGTTTGTTCGTATTTAGAATTTCTATTATAGTGGAGGGGGTCCGCGACAGCCGAGCGGTAGCGCCGGTTAGAAAATCGGCCCATGAGCGCCGGGGCTCACCACCTCGACGGTGTGGGTTCGAATCCCAACTGAGACCGGACCCCTCCCCTGTATGAGAGGACTGACTATCCACGTACACATAGGGTAAAAAGTCTCGTAAGCCCTTCACGGGCAGGCATGACCAACAAGGTCGTTACGCCAAGAAGAAGAAGATTATAGTGGAGTGAGTTTTTTCGACCTGTCCATTACTTTCTGATGATGACGCGTATTTTAGCGAAGTTCCTAAATTGCTTAAAAATGTTTTTAACTGTACCGACGTAAATGTCGTTTCGTGATCGGTAACGATTTCAAGAGGGATTCCGAAATTACTAAAATACTTTACTAGTGCTGCTTTAACATCTACTAAATTCTTGGAGTCTGTTGGGATCATTTGTGTAAATTTAGAAAACGAGTCGACCATTGACAGAAAACTTCGTGAATCAATGCTGAAGATATCCATGTGTAGACGCTCCATGGGTTTCCCAGTAGCCGGTCTCGGTGATATTTTGATGTTATACGGCCTCCGTTCGTATTTGTGTGAATTACACACAGTGCATGTATTCACCACAGCTTTTATCTGGCAGCGCATCTTCGGAAAGAAATACGCTCTCTTCAGCTGGTTTTCGACCTCGTTAATTCCTCTATGAGCTCTTTCGTGTTCCTTCGTGACCAATCTGTTTTGTTCCTCGACAGATGCCACGTCTTCGACTTGGAAGTGCGTTATTACAAAATAACCCGAGCTGCTAAAATGATTCTTAAAATAAATTTGAATTAGATTCAGTAAATTTTCTGGAGCTAATATTGCTGTTTGTTTTCCATTATGATACTTTTTCAGGGTCTCTACTATTGCGGTTTCGTCAAAATTTGGTCTTTTTATAATTATTCTATTGTAAGTTGGGAAAGGTGTCTCTGAGACATCATCGGTTTGTTCCGAAATTTGATAGATTAGTTGGTTATGATAATAGTTTACAGGTCGTTCACTAGACTTTATAAAGTAATCATCTGACGTGTCTGCAGAGTGGACAGTTTCGTCAGACTCTTGGACGTTTACTTCGACGCCTTCAGCTTTCCTGCTAAGCGCGTCCGCTACGACATTAGCTTTACCTTGCTTATACTCTACTTTATACTGGTAGTTTTCTAACTCTAATCTCCAATGTAGAATTCTATTATTTTTCAACTAGGTTTTTTAGGCCAGGTACCTGGCCCGTCAGCAGTTCCTGGCTCATCTACCGGTCCATTAAAGGTTCCATGTCGTCCCCGTTACAGTTTCTAGGTATTTCTGCCGAAGGTATATTGTATTGACAATTGCCGAGCAGTTCTGACCCTCTCCCTGTTCGACCAGTGCCTGGTCTTGGCGCACAGAATTTATCCCTTTAACTTAAGCCCCCATCGACATAAATGTAAAAGCACTGTGTTGTAACTACAACTTGCGGATTTCGAAGAAGTTCGAAGCGATTAATTATTTTAGACTTTGTCAACTGACTCGTCAAAATTAAGTTAATTCATCCGTTTTCCTGATCCTAACCCCCAGTCCCTTTCGGGTTTCCCTTTTATATTCCGTCCCGGGCTCCGGTTCAAACATTTGAACTATATAGTTCTAAACTAATATTAGTCCCGAGTGAGCGTTCCCGTTCTCACTCCCCAATTCTCACGCTATCACGCATGCAGCCCTGTCGTTTTGACACACTGTTATATCGCAAAATGTTACCAAAAAACTAAACGCGTCTATCAAACAGCTCGGTTAATAGGAAATTTTTCAAAGACAGATACTTGTACCGAGTTACAGCATATTGTACCAGTTTCTGTGCTCCACAGCGCATGCCCTGTGGTTGCACCACTTTTTATGCTTAGCTTACATGAACCGCAAAGCAACCTTTGCAAACGGTAAAATGTTGTTAGTGAGTCAGTCAACGGTCAAAATCTGCGCACATTTGTTTTTCGGCCAGCGTGTGAAAAAAAGGTTTACAAAAAAATGTTTTTTGCGTCTCGTGTAAACTAAGCATAACACTCCTACTACGCATGATAATCCGTAAATGCGATATGCGATGTGAATTGCGCATTGTTTCGGCCAATTGTAAGAATCCTCTCAAACAGTATTAAAACAATTCAGAGATGTCAATTGCTTTGCACCTCCTTCTCTCTCCATGCCATCCGTGCCGCATTCGCTGCAAATTCTGGGGCTCACTATTCCCCACGTATCAGTTTCTCCTTCTTGCGTTTGTAATGAAGAATTCCTTCCATGTGTGTGACGATTCGCGAAAGGCGCAGTTCGGCACACTCTGCCGCTTTCTATCCCGCATTTCCTGTGTTTCGCGGAAGGAACGACCCCCATCTCTTGCCTTGTTCGTTTCGCGGAAGGTAAAGCTACCTGTCCGAACAACAGTACTCTCGGATCGGTCGTCCGTCTACTCTGCCGTGGATAGCGGTCCCCACTTCTCGCATTCTTCTTTTGTTTTCTTGTATTCGTAGATCCACAAACACAAGCATTGAGATTAGAATACGAATCGATTGGCTGCGTTATAAGCTAATCCTGTATGCGAGCGTGATTGTTCTCACTTCCTCTCACATAATCGCGAAGTGAACTCGGACATACCGTCCAATGCCGTTGAATTTCTCTCTCTCTCTCTTTTCTCTCTTTTTCTCTGTCTTTCCCTCTGTCTGTCTTTCCCTGTCTTTCTCTCTCTCCCTCTATCTCTCTCTCTCTCTCTCTCTCTCTCTCTTTTTCTCTCTCTCTCTCTCCCCATCTCCATCTTACATTTCCCATTTCACATCTAACATCTACCACCTCCCACCTTCCACCACCCAACACCCACCACCCAGCACCCACCTCCCACCTCCCACCTCCCAACTCTCATCTTTCACCTCCCACCAACATACCTACCATCTCCCATCACAAACCACAAACCTCCTGCCACAAATCACCCATCTCCCATCTCCCATCTCCCATGTCCCATCTCCTATCTCCCATCGCATTCACACTGTCTCTCTCTCATAATCTCTCTCCCTTTTTATTCATCTCTCTCTCTCTCTTTCGCTCTCTGGCTATATCTATCCCTATCCCTATGCTTCACCTTGTCATACTTTCCATTTTTGTCTCTCTTTATCCCACTATGACTGCCTCTATCTTTACTGTATGTCTCTCTCTTTCTCTCTCACTTTCTCGTTCCACCTTTCCCTATTTCTTTCTCTCACTCTTACACACACTTACAACTCAAAATTCCAACAATTGCGCACAGAAGGGTCGGTTTTGTTTAGCAGGCCCAGTTTTCTGATTTTGAATTAGTAGCGACATCGAATCAGACTTCGATCGAATAAGGGTTACTTTTCGCGCGCGTGTTTATTGGGCCATGGTCGACCCTCGGAAGGAAAATTATTATATAGGATGAACTTTTTATAAAGGTTACCCTACTACCAATTTTGAATGAACTCAGGCCTATCCCCGTGGATCGGAGCGAGACGCAGCGACTGACTTATGCTCTGTCGCATTCGCGCTGCAGTGCCGAAATTTTTCAACCCGCTGTTGAGTGAAACTTTGCATGAAAAATGAAATAAAGCGACGGATGGAAAGCATAAACCGTTACAGTTTGAACGGAAAGTTTATTTACCGGCACCAGCGCTGCCACCAACGGTAGAACATTTTCCAATGTAAACAACATTGACGCTTTCAAATCTATTATCGATGCACAAAAAAGAGAAGAAATAAAACAAAATTGCTCCTTAATGGTTATTCCTAGCCAAGTGCATCATTCAGACAAAAGATAGTTCCACTAAATACCTATGCAATAATATTTATATAATCTCAATCGCCTCAGAATTGATTGTGTTTTAGTCCAAAATGTATGATTTCCAAAGCATTCGAAGCATTCTCGTGCGGTCTCTTCAAAGCAACACTCGATAGAATAAAGAATCCTTCTACATAATTTCTATATGTGGGTATGTTTTCATTTACGTTATTACAAAATCGTATAAGTGTTACATACCTATAATGACAACGAGAAAATAGACAAATATTATTCAATTTATTGATGATATTTATCTGTTAGATCTGTTGGAACGATCTGTTTGTGCATGCACATGCACATGCATATCAGCAATTCCTGCGCTACAAAAACATATTACGAGTTTGCTAGTTGCTGGCTTAAGTTATGTTCTAAGGAGGGTGGATGCGATATTTTTTTCTCCCGCAATCAATTTTTACTCTTCTCCCGCAGTTGCTACCATTGCTACCGCTGCACGTTTCACACCTGTGAATAAACGAATGCATATCAAACTAACATATGATCGGCTATTCACAAAGTGTGTCCATTATATTCAAAACATCAAAAATATATCCCAGCGATACATTGATCATTTGAATCATGGATCTCGAACGCCAACTATTGCTAGGTGTTTGATGTTAAAGATTCATGTTCGCAATTTGATATTTGAAATATAGAATTCTTTTTCGAGTTTTATCTTCGGGCGTGAAAGAGGTCCAACAGTGGGGCGTTTTATTTTTAAAATAATCGACATAGACTGTCCTTATACCGATTAAATCTTGATTAGTGACGAACGTTTGCATTTCGGGAATATTACAATAACGTTGGCATTTAAAATATGAGACAAATTTTAACCACTTTTCATGAAAAAACGGAACACGTTAGCTACTTTCTGTTAAAAGCAAATTAAAGAGTAGCATTTCGTTTAAATTTAAAACAAGTCTGACAACAACCATCTACGTTTGATTGTGTGTTAAACATCCAGCTTAATAGCGGACCACGTGACAAACGATTATTTAAATCCGGATGGCGACAAGTGGTAAAAAAGCCTAGTATTTTATATTACTTTTGAAGCTTGTTACAGTATATTAAAAGTGTTTTGTGGTCGCTAAACTCCCATAGAACGGCATATCGTGGCTGAAAATCAGCGAGAAGGATTTGCCCAAAGTCGCTGTTCTTCCTGTCAAGACTTCCGGCGTATGGAGAAGTTATAGTGTGCAGTGTCTTCCGGAATAAATCCACTTTATCAGAAAACACGATAACGACAATTCAGTGGTTTGGACATACATAGCCACAGTAAATCATGCGTAAAGAGGATCGGAGGAGTTGAACGGGTTAAATATAATTGAAATATCACACACTGCTAACCTTCCTCAAGCCTATCAACTACAACCAATCGAAAAAAAAACATTTACAACAACTGAAAACATTCCTACATGGTTGGTTTGGTTGGCTATGCCAAAGTTTCGGCCAAGGCCAACTGGCCGTCGGAAGTTATTTTGAAAGTACTAAAATCTTAATCTTACAATAAAATTTACTTTATTCCATATACTGGGTTGACTTTTTTCTTATCGTCGACGAAATTTGTCTATTTTTTTATGCAAACGTTAAGGCCGTGTTTCTCAGTTCAAAGGTTAATTACAAAGTAACGGTAATCTTTGTCCGGTAGTGGTTAATTTTCTATCCAGCTGAGCAGTTGCTACACGAGTTTATGTATTTATATTAGGGTTACCAGCATTAAAAAAACGAATGCATTTTGACTAAGGAGTGCCATCAACCTGCTCTCTTTTAAACTGTCAATACATGATTTCACCTTATGCTGGGAAACGATTATGTCTCCGGCAGAAGAAGATGATGTTGGAGCGCATTTTGCACACAAAAGTAGCTTTTGATAAGAACTAGATTTTTATCCGTTACTTCCGAATGCTGTCTCCAATTGGTTTATAGATTTATGTGTAGATCTTTACTAGTTTCCAAAAGACGTAATCTCATGAAACAATCAAATGCTAAGCAATGAAAAATGCGAGGCGACATCGAAATCTGAAAAAAAAAATCATTGCAACTTGCAGTTGGATGTAGTGGATGTAGGTAAGCTGTGCAGTTAGTTTTTAACCAGATTTTGGCATGGCCTATCTTTGTAAAAGTAATTTCTTATCTGTAATATATTTCAAGCTAGATATGAAGCACAGTTCCTCGTAGAGGAAAAAGTTCCTCGTATTTTGCGATCAAGCATGAAGCAAAGTTCCTCGTAGAGGAAAAAGTACATCTTTCATCATTCGTACTGTTCTTGCTCCGCATCCACTTTTGGTTTGCATGTTCTTAACGTATAAAGCACATGTTACATAAAAAACATGCAACTTAAGCGCTTGGTCACTGTTAATGACGCCGGCAGTACACTGGGCCTAGCGTCAGTTTGTATTGAAATTTAAATCAAACATTTTGCGGTCATATTTTAGTACCTTTTATTACATGTTAAAAATGTGACGAACAACTGTAATGATAACACAAAGAAATTCCATGCGCATATGTATATTTAATGCTGCGCGAAAATATAACAAAAATAATCATACGGTGCGATCGGTTGTCGCCACACGAGTGTGGCAAAACAAGAATCAGCTGGTTCTTGTTAGCGGTTCTATTTACAAGGTCAACGCGCGTGCGTTATACACATGTGTGTATCAAGCGACGCGTCCGTGTACTGTCACGCAAACACCAAAGCAGTCAAAGAAAACCCTAGTTAAACCCGAGGGTGTACAAGAATCTCGGTGGACTACTGGAACAATTCGAGATTAATACCCCACACGCTTCGGACTGGCAGAATCAAATGGTAAGTAAAAACTTTAATAACAAAGACAAATATATACATCTTTCACCCTCAGGCAACATATCAACTCCCAAAGCCGAAGGAACGGCGGAACACCTGCTACCAGGCGAGCAGAACACATCAGGAGGTTACAAGAGGACCGCAGAGGGGAGCGAGGCAGCAGAACGAGAAAGGCAGAACAGAACAGAAGAAAGAGAAACAACCGGAACAAGAGTTGTGAAATGTTTTTTGAATTTTTTCACATTTTTTTGCAAAGGTTCAAAACAATGCTTAAATTTGTTGAATTATTTCATTAATTATTTCATACGCTTCAATTATTTCATGAACTCCGGTGCTGCATCAGAAATGAACGGAGCTGCTTTAATAGGAAAAGTAGCCGAACACTTCACAGAAAAGCAGCGGTCATTTTCCATAGCGAAATGTTGGTGGGGTAGTGGTTAGTGATCCGTATACAATATAAATTCATTGCCTAGTAAGTACGGTTTATATTTTCGAATAGCCCATCCCAGCCAGCCAAAATGAACGCAATTCACCCGCATACACCCATAAAACGAAGTATCTATAAGAATTGCTGTAGCAGTTGCACTAGCCTTTGCTATACACATCCGGTGTTCATGAAAATTCATCGAGAATTCACTCCAGCAAAATATCAATTCACCCAGTAGCGCGCATTTTTTCGAATGGAAAAAAGTTGTTTTTTATTGTTCACCTTTCGCTCTTCGTTACCACCTCAACCCTCACCATCTTCTTGATGCTTCTACTTCTCGCTCGCTCGCACCTGTTCTCGTGTTCAATTGGGTTTGTCCGTTCTAAGGCGTACTGAAGTCTTGTCTGTGGTCAGTCAGGGTCAGGGTCAGGTTTTTTCCTACTTATCCGTTGAACGTTTCTGCCCTCCTTTTCGTTCTCATGCGTGTAACACTTCTGCAATCCGGTGTGGTTCTGCTTGGATTCGATTCCACGATCGTGTAGAGTCTCGTCAAACTGAAAGTATAGAACAAATCATGCTCGGCCACCGACACCTCCTGAGATCTGTAGCTAAAAAGTCACTTTTTATCAACCACGAACTCGTATCATTCGGAGTCTCCTATGAAGAGATCGTTAAAACTTATTGATTGATGGACAATGACGCCATGTTGGGGTTTAGAAGCAGCTTGACACAACACTGTTTCTCTGCACTGTTTTACTTCCTTGAATTTTTCCTATAATATGAAATTCTCTGAAATAATTATGCAAGCCAGACTGGCGGCACAAACGTTTTTGGTTGCTTGAAGGCTCAGTTTTGCAGAGGTGACTGGAGTAGCTACTGCTTGTTCACAGACAGTGAAATTTAAAGTATTACTTTTGCGACCAACTTTTTCGGACATACTTATTGCATATATTGACTATTTTTAGCAAGAAGATGGATACGGTAAGAAGAAGAAGAAACAAGAGAGTTTTTATAGCATATTTATGACATACTACTTCTTTTCAGTTTCACTCTCTTCAAGAACATATGCAGAATCGAGGCATAACAGTTACTTGTTCTCAAACACCAGCTCCAATCGTTATTGATCTTTATACCAATTCCAATTTTAACGCAGTGAGCACAATAATACACCCGGCTAATACCAATAGGATACCAACAGGATACATTGCCAATGCCGATAATAGTACACCAGCCATAGTAGCACCCACTTCTTCCACCTCACCGGTATAAATAATTACACACCTTGAACTCGACACAGAAGAAGAATGTACACCAGCTATCCACACACCCGATATACAACCCGATTTACCATCTGTACGAACCACAGATCGCGAGGCATCTCCACCGAGCATCCACCATTCAAGATCGTGTAACACGCAAGCGCTGGAAAAGAAGCTTGACGCTGTTCTAGCGGAACAAAAGCGCATGCGTACCTCTTTTGAGTTCGCAGTTGAAGTACTTGGTGTTGGGCCCTCAAGAGGTGTGAAAGTACCTTTCAAATTCAGCCCTCTTCAAACCCAGGCTGAACTCGAGGCGTTTGACACTCGCCTAGGTAGCGACGAGCAGTTCCGGCTGAATATGCTGAACTATATGCGTGTTTGTTCCGGTGCAGTGCATGGAAACATGCTAATGCATGACGGAATAGATATTGTATTTTCAAAGCATTTGTTTGCTGAATGCAGCTGGACAGGTGTAGGCCGTCCGTTTTCAAAGATACCATTGATGAAAAGCCTCAATGTTATAAACCTGTTCCGCGAGTTGGGTTCTGAAAACAGCGGCTTTTTAACCGATCGTTTTATGGAGCAGTTTTTTATGAGGAAGCTTCGATTTGCCAAATGGCGATTGAACCTCCAAGGGCTACGGCGGCCGGTCAGTCGGGCAAAAGCAAGGGAGATACTCCCAGTAGAAATAGATATGGCGAAGCAGGACTAAGCTATTTGATTATGTTATCATGAAATATACTTGAATTCAAAGCAAGAAGCTTAAATTAACCACGTGTGTGTTGATTTTAAAATTTAATTCCGAACATTTTATTGATGTAAAATCGATTATGGAAAACAGTAAAAAATATTTTTTTTTTTTATTTAATTTATAAATTCATTATAAGACTCCTCCATTTATCAATGTGTGTAGTAATGGTACAAATAATGTGTCTCCGGTTTGGTTAAACGGAACAACCACAAGTTTGCATTTTACCTGGCATGGACGATATACTGACATATTATTCGAAACATTTGTTATATTCCCTTTAAAATTTAACATTAGTTCAGCCGCAAATGGTGCTGTATAAGCTGGTTGACGTTGTTTTATTTTTTTCCCATAGATTGAGACTACCGAAGGTGATGGTTTTGTAGCTGTCCAATACTGAATAATATCATTTTGTGTGCTACGAAACCAACCATCACGATTACCTTTAGTCAACATAAAATCTCTCACATACAACGTAAAGCGACGGCTAGACACAGCGGTATTCGCACGAATATTCCCGCCGTCCCGCGGGAATACCGCTGGACGACGGGAAACTCCATATGAAAAAAACGGATTTCGTTCCCGCTATGTTTAAAAAACGCGAAACTACGACCCGGCGGGAACGGACGCATTTGCTTAATTGAAACGTTTCATGAAAAGTTTCATTCGCTTGCTACAACAACGTCGGTATGGGCAACGTATATGGATGCGGCCGATGTTGTTGGAGAGAAACCAAAATGCGAGTAGTCTTCGACGCAAAATTTTGGAGGAGGAACTCAACAACACCATTCATAAACTTTATATTTGATAATGACTCACAATTCCACTTTTACCTGCCGCCAATTTAGATCACGTAAACAAACTAAAACGTAAACAAAGCTTCACTTTGACAGATCGGGCGAATAAGCTCGTTCCCGCTGGATATTTTGTCGAATCTGGGCTACTTTTTCCCGTTCCCGCCACCTGGAATTCCAGGCGTGTTTAAACGGCGGTTAACATTGTTTTGGTTCTCTTTTAAAAATACATTGGCAGGGCTCATAAGCTGTTTGGGGATGTTGAAGCTATCCAGTTCAGAAAGGCGATTAATAAATTGCTCCAGGTTTGATCGTCCATTTCTCAAAAGTTTTTTCATGTGCTGCAGCTCATTTTCAAATGGGTATGCATTTAAAGAATGCAACGGACCGAGTCTTTGAACCTCATCAGCAACATGTAACAAGTTATGTATGTTACTGCTTACGTAACCATCCCCATATACTACTTTATAATCGGAAACAAACTTCTTTAACATTTCATTAGCTTCATCCCAATAGCACTGGTACACGCTTGATGATAAAAGAGTAACCGCACAATAAAGAAGCATAAAGTGTTCATATGCAACTGGACTTATTTTTTCATTCAGAATAACAACACTACCATAATGAAGAAAAGATGCATATTCAGAACCCTTCCAATGCTTCAAATCATCCAAAGTTCTAAATTTGCGATGGATTTCCGATGGCAAGTTTATGCGAGTCAGATGATCGGAAATAACCCCATAGGTTCCCTCCGACCATTTTTCAGCACCCCACTTTCCATACGCCCATCCATACAACAATTTTCTCATCACTCCTAAATCTATGAGGTGAAGACGGTCACCAACAATGACGTCTTCTACTATGTTGAATCCTTGTAAATCCAACAAGGGCGAACGAACTTTGTAATGAAGCTCATACGCCCCCTCGCGAAATGCAGCATCGGTTCTTACCCTACTACCAATTTTGAATGAACCCTGGCCTATCCCCGTGGATCGGAGCGAGACGCAGCGACTGACTTATGCTCCGTCGCATTCGCGCTGCAGCGCCGAAATTTTTCATCCCGCTCTTGAGTGAAACTTTGCATGAAAAATGAAATAAAGCGACGGATGGAAAGCATAAACCGTTACAGTTTGAACGGAAAGCGTATTTTTGAACTTTGGATGGCAGCGGCGCTGCCACCAACGGTAGAACATTCTAACCGTAAACAACATTTACGCTTTCAAATTTGTTGTCGATGCCCACACAAGATAAGAAATAAAACAAAAATAGCTCCTTAATGTTTATTCCTAGCCAATTGCATCATTCAGACAAAAGATAGTCTCACTAAATACCTATGCAGTAATATTTATATCTTCCCAATCGCCTCGGAAATGATTGTGTTTTAGATGATCAAAGATGTATGATTTCAAAAGCATTCGAAGCATTCTCGTGCGGTCTCTTCAAAGCAACACTCGATAGATTAAAGAATCCTTCGACAGAATTTCTATATGTGGGAATGTAATACGTTATTACAAAATCGTGTGTGTGTGTGTTACATACTTATAATGACAACGAGAAAATAGACAAATATTATTCAATTCGAACGATCTGTTACCGCATGCAAATGCACATGCATATTAGCAATTCCAGCGCTAGAAAAACAAATCACAAGTTTTCTAGTTGCCGGTTCAAGCTGTGTTCTAAGAAGGGCGGATGAGATTGTTTTCCTCCCGCATTCAATTTTTACTCTTCTCCCGCAGTTGCTACCATTGCTACCGCTGTACGTTTTACACCTGTGAATAAACGAATGCATATCAAACTAACAAATGTTCGGCTATTCACAAAGTGTGTCCATTATATTCAAAACATAAAAAATATATCCCAGCGATACATTGATCATTTGAATCAATGATCTCGAACGCCAATTATTGCGAGGTGTTCGACGCTAGGGTTTCATGTTCGCCATTTGATAGTTGAAATATAGAAATCTTTTTCGAGTTTTATCTTCGGGCGTGAAAGATATCCAAAAGTGGGGCATTTAATTTTTTTAATAATCGACATAGACTGTCCTTATACCGATCAAATCTTGATTAGTGACAAACGTTTGCATTTCGGGAATATTACAATAACGTTTGCATTTAAAAAATGAGACAAATTTTAACGACTTTTCATGAAAAAGCGGAACACGTTAGCTACTTTCTGTTAAAAGCAAATTAAAGAGTAGCATTTCGTTTAAATTTAGAACAAGTTTGACATCAACCATCTACGTTTGATTTTGTGTTTAACATCCAGCTTAATAGCGGACCACGTGACCAACGATTATTTAAAACCAGAAGAAGACAAGTGGTAAAAAAGCCTAGTACTTTATATTACTTTTGAAGCTTGTTACAGTATTTTTAAAGTGTTTTGTGGTCCCTAAACTCCCATAGAACGGCATATCGTGGATGAAAATCAGCGAGAAGGATTTGCCCAAAGTCGCTGTTCTTCCTGTTTAGACTTCCGGCGCATGGAGAAGAGTATAGTGTGCAGTGTCTTCCGGAATAAATCAACTTTATCAGAAAACGCGATAAAGAGCACGATTCAGTGGTTTGGACATACCTAGCCATAGTAAATCATATGTAAAGAGGATCGGAGGAGTTGAACGGGTTAAATATAATTGAAATATCACACACTGCTAACCTTCCTCAAGCCTATCAACTACAACCAATCGAAAAAAAAACATTTACAACAACTGAAAACATTCCTACATGGTTGGTTTGGTTGGCTATGCCAAAGTTTCGGCCAAGGCCAACTGGCCGTCGGAAGTTATTTTGAAAGTACTAAAATCTTAATCTTACAATAAAATTTACTTTATTCAATACACGTAGTTGATTTTTTTCTGATCGTCGACGAAAATTTGTCTATTTTTTAATGGAAACGTTAAGGCCGTGTTTCTCAGATCAAAGGTTAATCACAAAGTAACGGTAATCTTTGTCCGGCAGTGGTTAATTTTCTATCCACCTGAGCAGTTGCTACACGAGTTTATGTATTTATATTAGGGTTACCAGCATTAAAAAAACGAATGCATTTTGACTAAGGAGTGCCATTAACCTGCTCTCTTTTAAACTGTCAATACATGATTTCACCTTATGCTGGGAAACGATTATGTCTCCGGCAGAAGAAGATGTTGGAGCGCATTTTGCACACAAAAGTAGCTTTTGATAAGAGCTAGATTTTTATCCGTTACTTCCGAATGCTGTCTCCAATTGGTTTATAGATTTATGTGTAGATCTTTACTAGTTTCCAAAAGACGTAATCTCATGAAACAATCAAATGCTAAGCAATGAAAAAATGCGATGCGACATCGGAATCTGAAAGAAAAAATCATTGCAACTAGCAGTGACTTGGATGTAGTGGATGTGGGTAGGCTGTGCAATTCTTTTTAACCAGATTTTGGCATGGCCTATCTTTGTAAAAGTGATTACTTATCTGTAACATATTGCAAGCTAGGTATGAAGCAAAGTTCCTCGTGGAGGAAAAAGTACATCTTTGATCATTCGTATTGTTCTTTGCTCCGCATCCACTTTCGTTTTGCATGTTCTTAACGTATAAAGCACATGTTACACAAAAAACATGCAACTTGGTCGCTGTTAATGACGCCGGCAGTACACTGCGCCTAGCGCCAGTTTGTATTGAAATTTAAATCAAACATTTTGCGGTCATATTTTAGTACCTTTTATTACATGTTAAAAAAGTGAGGAACAACTGTAATGAAAACACAAATAAATTCCATGCGCATATGTATATTTAATGCTGCGCAAAAAAATAAAACAAAGATAGTCATACGGTGCGATCGGTTGTCGCCACACCAGTGTGGCAAAACAAGAATCAGCTGGTTCTTGTTAGCGGTTCTATTTACAAGGTCAACGCGCGTGCGTTGTACACGTGTGTGTACCAAGCGACGCGTGCGTGTACTGTCACGCAAACACCAAAGCGATCAAAGAAAACCCTAGTTGAACCCGAGAGTGTACAAGAATCTCGGTGGACTACTGGAACAATTCGAGATTAACACCCCACACGCTTCGGACTGGCAGAATCAAATGGTAAGTAAAAACTTTAATAACAAAGACAAATATATACATCTTTCACCCTCAGGCAACATATCAACCCCTAAAGCCGAAGCAACGGCGGAACACCTGCTACCAGGCGAGCAGAACACATCAGGAGGTTACAAGAGGACCGCCGAGGGGAGCGAGGCAGCAGAACGAGAAAGGCAGAACAGAACAGAAGAAAAAAGAACAAACGGAACAAGAGTTGTGGAAAAGGCTTTTTTTTGCAAAGTTTCAAAACAAAGCTTACAGCGGCATCTCGTGGCAAAGCTTACAGCGGCTTTCTACAGTCGAGACACTTTAATTATTTCATGAACTGCGGTGCTGCTTCGGAATGAACGGAGCTGCTTTAAAAGGAAAAGCAGCTGAACACTCCACAGAAAAGCAGCGGTCATTTTCCATAGCGAAATGTTGCCTGGGTAAAGGATCGTTCACGCCAACAAAAGTGACGGTCCGAGATGTTTGATGAAAGATTCCAACTACTGTACATTTCATACACCCATGTCTAGCATTATGGCCAATTACCAGGTACCTGGCCCGTCAGCAGTCCCTGGCTCTCCTACCGTCCCATTGTTGGTTCCATGCCGTCCCCGTTACAGTTTCTAGGTCTTTCCGCAGAAGGTATATTGTGTTGACAATTGCCGAGCGATAAGTGGGTTCAAATACAAATACGAATTGCGGGATAAAAAATTATGAAATAATCTGACCCTCTCTCTGTTCGACCAGCGCCCGATCTTCACGCGCAAGATGTGTCCCTTGAATTGAAGCCCCCATCGATATGTATGCAAAAGCACTGTTATATCGCAAAATGTAACCAAAAAACCAAACGCGTCTATCGAACAGCTCGGTTAGTAGAAGGTTTTTCGAAGACAGGGACTTGAACCGAATTACCCACACAACACATATGCATGTAAATCGAATATCAACTTGAAATAATCGTACTTCTATGCAATATGATTGAATCGTAAATGATGCTAAAATAATGCCTAAACGTACAAAAGTGGAGGCGCTAACCGTACATTGTTCAAAATGTATATGTTTAGTCGTATATTTTCTAAGTCGGCATCATATACGACTTACGATATACATCAGCCGTACATTGTTCGTATATCTGTACGTATGCATAAAGAAAATCGTATTACATTCTTAATCGGCATCATATGCAACAAAGAATATACATTGCTCGTACATTGTCTATGCATAATGCGATTCCGATTCGAAATATACTAATATGAGATTCAATTTATTCAACTTTATACGACTTCGTGTTGTGTGGGTACAGCATATTGTACCAGTTTCTGTGCCACACAGCACATGCAACCGGGTACTGCAACCTTTGCAAACGGTAAAATGTCAGATAGTCAATAAACTGTCAAAATCTGCGCAAATGTGTTTTCGGTCGTCGAGTGACAAATAGATTTGCAAAAATTTGCGCAACTGGTATTGCTTGCAAGCCGATGGAAAATAGTTGTTTGTGATGATATTTAATGTTTGTTCAAAAGATTTCGGTGAACACATTACCTCTCTGTAATTTGTTACAGTTAAACATTCAAATCAACACTGAATGCGCTTTCATTTGGATCGGCTCACGAATAGGAGCGTCGATACGAAACAAAACAAAAAAAATGACAGCAAAACTGACATTCGCGGGAGTATTATACACCCGTTTGGAAGGTAAAGCTACCTGCTCGCACAGCTCGGACATATCGTCCTATGCCGCTCGCATTCTCGCTCTCCCTCCCTCTCTCCTCTCACTCTCACTCTCTTTTTCTTTCATTCTCGTTTTCTCACCCAATACCTCTCTTTCTTTGTTCACCACTCTATGTCCCTTACTTACCCAACTCTACCCTCTCACCTTCCACCGCCCATTTCCTACCTCCCTCCTCCCACCACCCATCTACCTCCACTGATGACCATCCACCCACCACCATCAACCACCACCAACCGCCCATCAACCACCACCAACCGCCCACCAACCGCCACGAACCGCCCACCAACCGCCACGAACCGCCCACCAACCACCAACAACTGCCCACCAACCACGACCAACCTTTCACCAACCACCATGAACAGCCCATCAACCATCTCCCATCTTCCATCTCCCATCTCCCATTTTTCATCTCCCATCTCCCATCTCCCATCCACTCTTTCTCACTTTGCCAACCACATCTACCATCGCATTCACACTGTCTCGCTCTCTCTCATTATCTCTCTCTCTGTCTATTTATCTCTCTCTCTCTCTCTCTCTCTCTCTCTCTCTTATTATCTCTCTCTCTGTCTATTTTTCTCTCTCGCCTTGTCATACATTCCATTTTTATCTCTCTTTTTCCCACTATGTCAGCTTCTATCTTTACTGTATGTCTCTCTCTTTCTCTCTCATTTTATCGTTCTACCTCTCCCTATTTCTTTATCTCACTCTTACACACACTAACAGCACAAAATTCCAACAACAACGCACAGAAGGGTCGGTTTTGCTTAACAGGCCCATTTTTCTGATTTTGAATTAGTAGCGACATTGAATCAAGCATCATTCGAATAAGGGTTACTTTTCGCGCGCGTGTTTGTTGGGCCATGGTCGACCCTCGGAAGGAAAATTATTATATAGGATGTTTCATACTTCACCTTCTTTGTTACTTCTTCGATAAAGGAGGAAGCAAAACATTCTCGCACAAACTTAAGTTTTCCTTCTAGTCACCAACCGTACATCCGGCTGGATGGCAACTAACGCAATACTGTTTTATTTTGCTAGGAATAAAGACGCGCAGCGATATTAGTTAACCTGTAAGAACACAATAATAATCAAACATTAGCAACTTTATAAGAACAAACACAACACAACTCACCTGCATGTTTCAAGAAGTTGGTTTGGTACGTTATTCAATGCCACGATACCTTTGTCCAAGTACACATACCGTGTGGAGTATGTACAAGTGGTCTGAAACGTAACCAGGTCACCGAAATGATAAATACCGGATTTGTCGATGAAATCACGGAATACAATTTGATATGGGGGTATCCATTTCTGATAAAGAACACTTAAACATCGGCTTACCTGATTGTTTACTCGCGGACTTAGCCAAATTTTTCGATCCCGCTGTCGAACATAGCCCGCCGCAGATGCCGCGATAGCAAAGGAGCGTCCTTTTTGTGCGATCGAACGAGCGCGACGATGTGCGTGTGGGTGTTTTTTCCCGATCACACAGCGCATCTCACACGCAGAGTGATTTTGACACATCGGAGTAAACAACGCAGCACGGTAAGTTCGCCAAAGTTTTTCGCTGATAATTACATGTTGTTTTTACATTTCAGCTGCTACAGGACAATATTTCTTATCTTCAATCAACCCTCAAACGATCAACCTACGATCCAGAGCAATTTGCAACGTATTTTAACCGGAGTGTGCAAAAACATCATGGTGACGAATCCTACCTGCCGAGATGTAAACAATCTGGTAAGCAATGAAGTGAAAGTGTTCCATCCGAATTGTTTTATTATTTATGATATGGTATTTTGTTTTTCCAGCATTACGAAAGCAAAGTGCATGTTTAGTGATGACTAGTTTTGGTTGCATCAGTTGCACTGCATTCACGACAGATATATTTCCGAGCAGCAATCGATTCGAATCGCCATCGTTTGTGTATCCATGAATGCATGATACCGGATCGTAAATAGTTAGGTAAGTCGAAGTGAAAGTGTTTATCCAAAATGGATTTGCCCATTTCATATTGTGTTCTGTGATTCATATTGTGCTGTAGCTCAATATCACAGGTGTAGGATGGGTCGAGGACACCGCTTTTGGATGTATGAAGTAAGCTGTATGATGGCCTCGGACTCTCATCCTTTTGGCTCTCTTTTCCCGGCGTGGAAAGCGGTGTGACCATTCCCATCGGCACAATCTTCTCCAATGCTCCGTCGCCAGCAATATCTTCAACCATCGTAGTATCTTTAACCAGTGTGGAGGGGGGTGTTGTGCGGTTAGTAGTCAACGCATCCTCCAAAGGAACTTCATTTTCTTCATTATGCCCCGGAAGTGAACCGTTCGTTGCGGTTGTCTCATCTTCACATGGCGAAACAACACATTTTTCACCGGACACTTCAAAGGCCTTTTTCGGAGTTCCTTTGTCTCCACTTTTCTTGTCCTCCATCTTATCGTGCGTTGGTTCTGGGGAATAGTAGTAACCACTTTCTTTGGTTGAGTCGGCACCTTGTTCCAACTCTTCTAGCCGTTCCTGAAACATCGAAAACCACAGTCCTATCGTCCACTGTATCGTACAATATTCCTTGTAATTTCGCATAATGTGTCGATACTTTGGATTGTGGCAATGTTTTCTGGTATTTCTTCAAATGAATCAACGAGTTTAAGATGTTGCGTTACCTCAGGAGTTGCCGTTCGCTTTAACGAAAACTTGTGACCGACCCTTCGCTGCTGGCGCTTCCGGAAGTAGTCTGGAACTGTGGAACAGGATCCCTTTTGGTGTACCAAACGCCGATTTCGCTGATGATGCTGAACACCTAGTTTGTCGCTATCTACTACGGGTTGTTGCCTGTGCATTAAGCGACAAATCCGCAACCGTGATGGTGGTGTTTGGGCACCACCGCAACTGGTTCCGTACCTCGTAGATTGCGAGAAATATATCTCACCACCGACAAAGGGAGCAATCAACCGGGGCACGATCAGCCAGCAACATCCGCCGCAGCTGCAAAGACTACGTCTTTTTGGGTGCCCTCCCAATAAGTTCGAGTGAACCATAGAAAAATCTGCAATCCCTATGTTATGGAGTGGAAAGCTTGAAGTTAGAAATTATTCACGTTTAAAAAAGAACTAAACTATAGAACCTACACTCGATAACACGCGTAGAGAACAGGCACTAGCAGTTGATTTTGAAACCTAACCTCACAAAACTATTGCTGGTAGAGCCGTCGCTCTGAATTGAAAAAACAAAACAAACAGTTTTTAGAATACTTTTTTTTACTAATATTGCCGGAACACTTTATGAGGAAAAGTTAATTTAAAAGATGAACAAGTTTTACTTAATAATTTGCATCAACGACAAATTTTTACCAATATTATTTTAAGTAGCTCAAACAGAATCATATTAAAGGATTCTTTTCAAATAATGAGATGATATTCATCCTGATAATATCAACAGTCGATAAAATTTACATTTTCGCAACCATGACACAATCAAAATGGTAATTACTGTCGCGGATTACTGCGATCGAATTAATCTGTATGATACCGAATTACTAATCACCTTATTTTGCTCAACAGAATCATATTAAAGGATTCTTTTCAAATAATGAGATGATATTCATCCTGATAATATCAACAGTCGATAACATTTACATTTTCGCAACCATGACACAAGCAAAATGGTAATTACTGTCGCGGATTACTGCGATCGAATTAATCTGCATGATACCGAATTACTAATCACCTTATTTTGCTCAACACCGTTAGGTGCGGTCCCTCAGATCAAAATGAAAATTTTTCCAACAACCATGAACTGTCACGAAGTTTTTCACTTTCTAAATATTTGCCGCTTTGTATTCCTTTCGACCGTTCTTACATGACATAATAGAACTGTAGAAAGCCAAAAGCAAAAGTAATAAAAACCTTAAATGATACCATTCCGCATGTACGGTTGGCAATAGAGCCTAGGGAAAAGCAAATTAATAATAAGATGGCCGACTGTCAAATACCTCAAAAGCGTATCCCCAGTCTTAACAGCTGCTGCTTAGCTTACAATCGTACTTTTTCTCCATGCTTAGAAATGGCCAGCAAACCAACAGAAAGACAAAACAAAGAAAACGAGCAGCAAAAGGAATAGAAAACTGTAGATTTGTTTTACCTCCACTGCATCGCATGGTTAGTGCAGGCAAAGAATAGCAAATGTGTCTACTATCAGATTACAATCACGTTACAGTGTGGTAATGTCGTATCGTAGCGCTCGGTTCAGTTTTTATGTTCCCATGCACCATTCATATTCAACCCGTTAAATGAAACCACCGAACCCCACACGCACCACTTGCCCACACGCTTGTCGTGTCCCTCCTCAACACACTAACCATGCCTTCACCTCCTCAAGGGTTTGCAGCAAGAAAAAACGCGCGGCGACAACATCTCGTCAACGTTCCTCCAGCAACAATCGCCTGGATACACCACCGCCGTCGGTAAGAGGGAGGAAATCCTGACCATCAAATTCCCTCAGACGGTGCGCAAATGATTTTGCTGCTGTTTTCACAAATGAAAATATCCCGACAGACAAGCGAAACCAGCGAAACAACAGCACACCAAAAGGATGACAGCGACGGACGCGCTTGGGTCGATTCGAGCGGAAGAGTACGTCAGAATTCTACGTTCAACAAAAAATGGCCCAAACGTTTGACAATTCGAAGGAAGGTAAATGGTAACAGAATGCGGAAGGGCGGCTTCCATGGGACGACGGGTACCCAAATGGTGTGATGTCGGCAAGGTTTAATAAGAAATATGTTTGCTCCGGCAATGAAAGCAAACTTCGACGCACTTCCTTGTACCGTCAAACAGCGTTGTAAAGAAAAGTATGTAAACTTTGTCTAAACTCACATATAAAACTCAGTTTTCTTCTTTCACCCGTTATTTGTTACTAGTTAAGTACAAAAACATCCACTTGGAGTAGCTAAGTGCAGCTCAAACAAATTGGACATCCTTCCGCTTTCACGAGTCGTAAAACATCAGATACTGTGTTGCATTCCTTTCGTTCAGTCGCCATCTTGTTTTTTTCGATCAACATTGCTGACTTAACGATCACGAAAGTGAACAATCGCTGCGCAATAATAAAATCTTATGAGCTAATCCTTTTACTGATAACACCCATTCGGTTCCAATAAATTCGTGGTGGCGCATTGTAATACTGTCTGTGAAACTCACAATGAACTATCTGTGTAACACACAAAATAACATTGATCACAACTGAACGAAAAGGCTAACTTTACGCGATGACATGTAACTGAACGAAAGGCGAAAATGTTAGGTTAGGTATTTCCGGTTCATAGCCGCACACAAGCAAGGATTTACGTCGCTCAAGATGGCAGCCATGAACACACCCGGTTCCCTCTGTTTATCCAAAATGCCGATTCTATTTCATCGTGGTTAAGATAAAACTAATTCTTTCCAAAGCTTACGATCCGATCTTCTCATCTAAATAATTATCCCAGACAAACAGTATCAACACTTCTAAAAGTTTCCCAATATGACAAACCATTTCGGCGACCCTATTACCTTCTGTCAGAAACGACTGGGCTGTATGGAGACACCTGCGTGGGAGTGTTTGTGGGGACTTGTCAAGCGCACCAGCGGGCAAAGGATCGTTCCCCAAAAAGTAGAGGATCGTTGACAAAAGAGGGCGCTAGTGAGGGACTTTATACAAAAAGCTGCGCCGAAGAAATAAGCGCCAGTCGCAATAGTAAGAAGCAGGAAATAAACTAATATTTTGACTGATCAGTCGATCACGTCCAAAGCATTTATGACTCTTCTTCTTTCGATGACTCTACCGGTTGTATTTACAACACCTTCTTTATACTGGATGCTTCTAGTCCAACTATTCACCACATGCCACGGTAGGCATTCCGAGTTTTACGTGTTCTATCATCTTCCGTGCCATTAAACCTTTCTTTAAAATGGCGGCACTCCAACAGCACAGAGTGGCTCGATTACCTCAATATAGACCGAGAATCGAAGGTGCGACCATTGCACGATGTCCGGGATCTGAAGAAGTTCAACGCGCAACGATAAACTCATATTAACACTTTCGGTATCCAAAATTACTCAAAACAGATAACCAATGCGAATTGGTTCCGTTCACCCGCTGTGTAGTTAATTACACATGAATATGCAACGCGCCGACGGACGCTGGAGTTGAATTATTGTTTTTCATCGGTCGCAGTACAACGATTTGGCGATCTGTCAAATGACGGTTCACTATTCTAGAAAAAATACGAAAAGATGATTGAGGAAGAAGGCCGCATGCTGTTGTATGGGTGTGTGTGTGTGTGTGTGTGTGTGTATGAGAAACGTACATGAGGGGACAAATAGAAACTATAATTTGGCGGGGTTATTGCAGATTCTATTGGTCTATTGGATTGCTGTTCATCAGTGTTTGTTACTAGCGGAGCATGCATCTAGAAACAACCAATTGAAGGTTTATTTTTGTCTTAAAAAATGCATCGAACTTGACAGTACACCGTGGTATGTTCGATACAATTTCAAACCGGTTTGGAATGAGCTCGATAGTTTGAAATTCAACAGACTAGCAATATTACAAATCACAGCAATATTACAAATCTGGTATAATCCCAAATGAAGCCCCCCCGTCGTCGCATCGTCGTCATTTTTTCCACATGTGCGCCTGAAAGTATGCAATAGGAGGCACATCAATTCAGTTTGAATATTTGAACAGTTCAATTTCCGTTAGAAGCTGTAATGACTTGAAATAATCGGTTAAACTGAGCAAGATGGAGATCATAAACCAATGAGTTGGACTGAAGAAATGAGTTTGAAACGGCGGCGCGCCCGCAGCGAGCGCAGCGAGCGGACTGCGCTAGGTCTACCGAAAAAGGGAGTTTGTTATAAATTTGTGAAATAAGGGGGGCCCGTGGGACCCCCTCATACCGCACCCTTAGGTTGATGGCGTAGCCGAATTTTGATACACTCATGTAAGTAATGCATGAGGGAGTTTATGTTGTACATCCTTTCCAGTATAATCATCATCTTTAATTTAACGAGAATTCAATTCAAACGGTTCACACAACGGCATTTGTTTCACCAATTGCATACCTTTAAGGTACATCCGCTCACAAATGGTGTAGCCACAACAGCGATTTCGGCTGGGGGGTGTTCATTTGGGATTTTACCTACAAATCTATGTATAAGTTACGTCTCGTCTGTCGGTGCACGTCTTTATTCTTCCACGGCTCGAACAAGAAGACCGATCGTTTCCGTCTAACCATTGACGGATCCTTCTGACAGCGAGATGCTATATTAATCAAGGTTAATATAGGTCTGCTGTATCCTATCGTACTATAACTACTCCGGGGCGAAAGATCGGACGTCCTCGTTCGATAAACTAATCTTATCATTCTAACTAATTGCCTAAGTCACAGCCGCTTTCTTATTCTTTTAATTTTAATCTTATGTAGTCTTATGGTCTATAAATGTCTTTCTTTTGTTTTCCTTTACCTTAACTTATTTGTACCTAGTTCTTTTCTTATTTCTTATGCCTTGAATCTTATTGTACACGGTTTCATTTTCCTTTAATTCGGGTTCATCCTCTTTGTTAACGTTAGATTTTTCTCTGCACTTATTTTGATAGTTTTTAAGATTTACGATAACATCGTATACATCTCTATTTCTTATAATTGAATCAATACTGAGTGGCCGTTCATCGCCATCCTTGATCCCAAAGAATACTTCAATTGGTTTCGCTTTAATAGCTTGATGTATGGACGAATTGTACAGTGATGCTGCTATTTTATAAATCTCTTTATCGGTGCAGTCACTATACTTTTCTTTAATACCTAAAAATCAGTGGCGTCTCGTGAGAAAATGAGATGGTTGTGCACCTTTAAAAAAAATAATACCTGTTGCGTATTCAAATTGGGTTGCGCCGAAATGTAGGCAATCCCAGAATTAGTTAGATTAGTTTCGAAGTTCGAATTGGCACTTCGAAGTTCGAAGTGGCATTGATACACGTACGTATGAATGGCAACGATACATGAATGGGACAGAACGAATGGGGAAGAGGTATAGCAAAAAAAGTATTGAATTGAACGGAGTAGTCCATTCAGGCCTTTTGCCAAGGGAACCGCAGTTAGACATCACTAATGCAACTCGTCGCCGATTAGGGTCGTTTCATTCAGAAATTTGAAAATATATGGATTACTTGGAAAAGAAAAACATCCGTTTTGTGTGTTATACTTTACAAGCTTTAAGATCCTGTAAAGAGACCGACCCACGGTATCTCTTGTAGGACACCTTCTAGCACGCCAAGTTTTCTATCGTATTAGTTTTGGAGATTATTGGGAGCTGTGACCTGTTGGCATGCCCATCGGTCCCAGTCTGGCTAATACTCCACACTGAGTGTTGGTACCGTGCGTACCAACTCAGACGCGCACACTCCGGTCACAAGCGATTGCGACCGACCTGACGGCAAGCTCGATCATTTGGTCCTTCGAACCGGATCCTGATCCCACGTGGGATCATCCGCGAACATTCGAGTAAATCGGGTCGAAAGTAAAACGCGTCGTTCGAATACCGCGAATATAGTGTGTGTGTAGTGTGAAGCACAGTTCAAGGCTTCAAAATGCCCAAGGCTAAGTCATCGGACTCTCTGCGGCATCGCATGAACTACGTTCAGCGTAAGGTGGAGAAATTGAGTGCAGAAATGGACGACGAAAAGACAGCTGGCACCCGCCCTACGGAAGCAGTCATCAAATTACGCAGCAGCATCTTGGAGCGTTGCAGAGTGCAGTACGAGGAGCTTCACGTCGAGAGGTTGGAGTCAGCTACAGTGGATGAATACGAGAAGCACGACGATCGGCTTATTGCGTTCGAAGCTCTCGTAGAGGGAATCCAATTAACATTGCTCGCAAGCAATCCGGAGAAAAAGTGCGATGTGCCTCCTACACAGAGTGTGCACTTACCAATGCCAATACCCACGTTTGATGGGCAATATAAAAATTGGCCCAAATTTAAACAGTTGTTCAGCGATCTTCTGGCTCGCACAAACTATTCAGATGCAGTGAAACTGCACAACCTCAATGGAGCATTGGTTGGAGAAGCGGCAGGCATATTGAATGCCAGTATGATATGTAATAACAACTTTGAGACTGCCTGGCAGCTCCTGACCAACCGGTTCGAAAATCCCCGAGTGATTGTGGAATCTCACATTGCGGGATTGCTCGCCTTGAAACGGCTGGATAAGGAGTCATCCAAAGGATTGCGGGCACTCGTCGAGACGTGCAGAATGCACACTGATGGGCTTGCTCAAATGGGAAAGCCACTCGACGACACTAGCGCTCTAATAATCAACCAACTAGTGGCATCGTGCTTAGATCCAGACACACGGAAGCTTTGGGAGCGGACACTAAACCACGGCGAATTTCCAAATCTAACGGAAACGCTGCAATTCATCCAGACCCAAAGTGAAATGTTAGAAAGAGGCTCAATTGGAGGACCCAGCAATATACGAGTGAAGAGTGCGAGAGTGTGTACAGTTGCGGAAAATGGTTGTGAGGTGTGCCACGAAGAACAACATCCATTATACAAATGCAGCAAGTTCTTGGAGATGGACGCACAGCAGCGGATCGACAAGGTAACCAGCCTCAAGCGTTGCCTCAGATGTCTCGCTAAAGGGCACAACAAGCGAGAATGCAAATCTAAGTGGTTCTGCAAGGAATGCAGAAAGGACCATCATTATTTGCTGCACCTTGTTCGAGTGGAAAGGCAGCTCCAACCAACAACTAGTGTGGACCAAGGTTCGGTAAGCATGCAGTGCTCAAATACGGCGAACGCGACAGTATTGTTGTCCACAGCAGTTATTTTAGTGATCGACCGATCGGGCAAGGCTCATGAAGCAAGAGCCCTAATAGACAGCGGCTCGCAGTTAAACTTTATTTCGGCAAGCATGGCCCAACTGCTTCGATTGCCAATAAAATCGGCTCATGTTTCACTCGTTGGAGTCGGCGCTGAACCTGTGACTACAGCAAAGCAGAAAGTGGTAGCCATAGTCAAATCAAGATGCTCAGACTATACGGCAACCATCGAATGTATGGTGTTGCCCAAACCCACGGCTGAGCTACCAGTAGTGACCGTTCCTGGTTTGTGGAAAATTCCGGAAGGAATTGCGTTAGCAGATCCTACATTCTTCCACAGTCGGCGAGTCGACATGATCCTGGGAGCGGAACTATTCGCTGAGTTGCTGCAGACAGGGAAGATCCAGCTAGGTGAGAACCAACCAACATTAATCAATTCCGTCTTTGGTTGGATCGTTAGCGGCAAGGTCGACCCATCACCACCAGTCCAAGCCAACAACGCAGTCGTCTTGACCAGCATCGAAACGCTAATGGAGAGGTTCTTCGCGATTGAGGATGCAGACACCAACAACAACTTGACCATCGAGGAAACAGCGTGTGAGAACTTCTACAGAGAGACGACAACACGCCACGACGATGGGAAGTTTGTGGTTCGCTTGCCACAAAAGGCCGACATGATAAATTCACTGGGTGAGTCAAAATCAATGGCAACTAAACGTTTGTTAGCAATTGAAAAACGATTGGATAAAGAACCTGGTACTCGTGAGGCATATACCGCATTCATGAAGGAGTACGAAGAGCTGGGACACATGAGTGTTGTATCAAAGGAAGGTGATGGGCACAGCACCGCGTATTATATGCCACATCATCCAGTGTTTAAGGCAGATAGCAGCACCACCAAGTGTCGTGTGGTTTTCGACGCTTCAGCCAAATCATCAAGCGGTATATCACTGAATGACACACTCATGGTAGGTCCAACTCTTCAGCAAGAAGCAACAACAATTTTAATCCGTTTTCGGACGAAGCCAATAGCTCTCTTAGCCGACATAGCTAAAATGTATCGGCAGATTTGGGTACATCCGTCAGATCGACATCTGCAGAGAATATTGTGGCGACCATCGAGAGACATGCCTATTCAAGAGTATGAACTGAATACGGTAACCTATGGCACTGCAGCGGCACCATATCTTGCAATAAAATCGCTGCAGCAAACCGCCGTAGATCATGGTGCCCAATTCCCTCAAGCAGCAGCCAAAATGTCCGATTTTTACGTCAGCGATTTTATTTCGGGAGAAACCACTGTCGAAGCCGCAAAGACACTACAGCGGGAAGTTATTGATATGGTTGCTAAGGCTGGCTTCTGTTTGCGAAAATGGGCATCGAACAATCCGAATGTTCTACAAGGCATAAGCCAAGAATCTTTGGCCAGTCCCTTGCTACAAGATGAATCCGAAGCAGCGCTTTCTACACTCGGGATGATCTGGGAACCAAATGCGGATACATTTCGTGTTAAAATAAACATCTCCGAAACTGGCAACACGAAGCGATCGATATTATCACAAATCGCTCGTATTTTTGATCCGTTGGGACTGCTAGACCCAGTGAAGGCACTAGCTAAGCAATTGATGCAGAAAATATGGAGTTTGAAGACAACAGAAAAGAAGAGATGGGGCTGGGATGATGAAGTACCCCCCTTAATTCATCAAGAATGGAGTAAGATTTGTTGTCAGCTGAAGTATCTGCAATACATCCAGGTTCCACGAGTCACGATCAATGAAGGAATAAATGGACTTCAGTTACATTTCTTCTGCGATGCATCTGAAGCAGGTTACGGAGCATGTTGCTACGTGAGATCAATAACATCATCGGGAATGATAACCTCCAGGATACTAGCGTCAAAATCAAAGGTATCACCATTGTCTTCAAAGCATTCCATAGCTCGTTTGGAGTTATGTGGAGCGGTTTTAGCGTCGGATCTATTAAACATCGTTACCAAGTCGACAGAATTCAAGGTGGATACAACTTTGTGGACTGATTCCATGATAGTTGTACAGTGGCTGCAATCATCTCCACATCGGTGGAAAACCTTTGTTGCCAATAGAGTGACAACCATCCAACAAGCCACGATCGGCTGTAACTGGCGACACGTTCCTGGCAAGGACAACCCTGCAGATTTGGTTTCAAGAGGATGCTACGGCAAAGATTTGATCAACAATAACCAATGGTGGCAGGGACCAAACTGGCTTGTGCAGCCAGAATCAGAATGGCCAGTTCCAACACTTGATCGAGCATCGGATCAGGACACTGATCCAGACATCATCACAGAAGAAAAGAAACTCACGATTCTTCACGCGGTTGAGGAACCGAACCATCGTATATTTATGCTGTATTCATCATTTTCAAGGTTGAGGAAAATGATCAGTTACTGGGTTCAGTTTCTGAATAAAAATTCTGGCAAGGTGAACTACGAACAACCTGGACTGACAACCACGGATATGCAAGAAGCAGAAAAAATCTTGTGCAGATTGGCGCAACGTGAATCCTTCAAGGCGGAATTGAAGGCGTTAAGGGGCAACTCGTTTGTATCCGCATCATCACCACTGAAATGGTTGCACCCGCAAGTGTCCAGCGATGGCATCATCCGAGTTGGCGGTCGTCTAGCAAATTCAACGCTGCCGATAGAATCCAAACATCCGATGGTTATTTCAGGCAATCATCCATTGGCCATACTCATAATGTGGCACTATCATCTAACATTGATGCATGCTGGCCCGCAGTTAATGCTCAGCACACTTCGACAGAAATATTGGATCACCGGTGGCAGAAATTTGGCACGAAAAATATATCGTCAGTGCCATACATGCTTTCGCTGCCGTCCCCCGATGACCGAGACGTTAATGGCAGATCTACCAGCAACGCGAGTAACCGCAGCACGACCGTTCTCCATCGCCGGTATTGATTACTGCGGACCTGTGTACGTGAAAGGAGCTCATCGGCGCGCATCGGCTACAAAGGCGTTTGTGGCGATCTTCATCTGTTTCGTCACGCGCGCAGTGCACATCGAATTGGTTTCCGACTTAAGCACCGCGGCGTTTCTATCCGCTCTTCGACGCTTTGTCTCAAAGCGAGGTCTACCAGCGGAACTTCACTCGGACAACAGGACCAACTTTAAGGGTGCAGCGAACCAGCTTAATGCAATTTACAAGTTATTTAATTCTACAGAGCATCAACGCAGCGTAAATTCGTGGGTTCTGGAGAAAGGCATCACCTGGAAGTTCATCCCTCCACGCTCCCCTCACTTTGGCGGTCTCTGGGAGGCTGCGGTTCGATCAGCGAAGTATCATCTGGTGCGAGTGCTTGGGGACTCATCTCTAACTTTCGAGGATATGACAACCGTTCTTCATGAGATCGAATGCTGCCTCAACTCCCGTCCCATCACACCCCTGACGGATGACCCTTCTGACGTCGAGGCGCTGACTCCGGGACACTTCTTGATGGGCACACATCCTCTCCAGATACCGGACATCGACGTGTCACAGCTCCCTGCGAATCGTTTAACGCATTGGCGACACGTTCAGCAACTGACACGGCGTTTTTGGGATCGATGGCATCGAGAGTACCTGCAGCAATTGCAGCCCCGGGCTAAATGGCTTAAACCGGGAACAGCACAGATTCAACCAGGAGCGCTGGTGTTAGTTAGAGAGGAAAATATACCATCAACGAGATGGCCTTTAGCACGTGTAATGGAGATCCACCCGGGAAAGGATGGAGTGACTCGCGTCGTCACATTAAAGACAGGACAGGGAAATCAAATGGTTCGTCCAATAGTTAAACTTTGTCCGTTGCCAATGTTTGAAGAGAAAGCAAATTAGTGAATTAGTAAAATTCGTAGAATTTTAGGTGGCAGGATGTTGCGTATTCAAATTGGGTTGCGCCGAAATGTAGGCAATCCCAGAATTAGTTAGATTAGTTTCGAAGTTCGAATTGGCACTTCGAAGTTCGAAGTGGCATTGATACACGTACGTATGAATGGCAACGATACATGAATGGGACAGAACGAATGGGGAAGAGGTATAGCAAAAAAAAGTATTGAATTGAACGGAGTAGTCCATTCAGGCCTTTTGCCAAGGGAACCGCAGTTAGACATCACTAATGCAACTCGTCGCCGATTAGGGTCGTTTCATTCAGAAATTTGAAAATATATGGATTACTTGGAAAAGAAAAACATCCGTTTTGTGTGTTATACTTTACAAGCTTTAAGATCCTGTAAAGAGACCGACCCACGGTATCTCTTGTAGGACACCTTCTAGCACGCCAAGTTTTCTATCGTATTAGTTTTGGAGATTATTGGGAGCTGTGACCTGTTGGCATGCCCATCGGTCCCAGTCTGGCTAATACTCCACACTGAGTGTTGGTACCGTGCGTACCAACTCAGACGCGCACACTCCGGTCACAAGCGATTGCGACCGACCTGACGGCAAGCTCGATCAATACCTACTTCGAACCAGAACGACGACGAATTTGGTCAGGATGTTAAGTGGAAGAATAGTTTGAGGAACCGTGAATGGTCTATTTATTTCTGCAATGTTTAATTGCTACAAAATGAATCTACCTGAAAAACGAATTTAACAGCTCATCTATGATGTCCTGCTCAATGTCGATGCACAAATTGACTGGTAATTTCACGCTAAATAGACCAATTGCATGAAAAATCATTCGAATGAAGTGCAGCAATATTACCCAGTCCAGCGTGCCTGCTTAGACATTTTTTAATTAGCTTTAAATTGTTGGCTATATTTGCGTGTTTGTTTCCTCGATTTTATTCCAAAGTTTTATGTACTTCCAAATTTACTTCACGAACGTCAATATCTACTCGATAAATAAATCCGCGGTTAGTCAATGTCTGTCAATCAAGTTTTTATTTGGCAAGTCAAACTCACCTCGGGTCCGGCCTGGGTACAATCTAATGTGCACAGGAAAGGCACTTATACTTTGACAATTTCGCATGGCCGCATTTAACACAAGCTCGAGAAAACTTATGTGTACATATACGGTTGGCTAGTGCACTGGCAGAAGTGCCCACCCGTATACAAAACTGATCAACTTTCCAACTGGATTTTGACTCTTGCTAATAAGAAAACTAGCACTTCTTGACCGTTCGTAATGAGAATGGTATTATGAGAGCCTGAAAGCAATGACCCGCAACTGTTGCGGGTGGAAATTACAATACCATAACTAAACAAATAATTTTGTGATTCATGTTAAAAATTCATGACTGTGCAGTGCACAGGTTGCTCAGGTGGACGAGACGCCACTGCTAAAAATATCTCTGAAAGAGTCGAATGAAATCTTTCGACAATTCCATTCCCTTCGCTATGAATAGACGGTGTGAATTTCATTTGTACATTTAAATTGTCTAGAAGTCCTTTGAATTTCCACGGATTTGAAGGATAATTCATTGTCACAAACTACCATTTTAGGAGTTCCATACGTCGTAATTAATTTCAACACACTACGTTTGACATCTGGAATAGAGCGTGATTTCAGCGGAACAATCATCGCATATCTGGATAATTTATCAACGGCCGTTAGGAAAAGATTTGGCAAAGATATAAAATGACCATGTGAACTATATCGAGAGGTTTTTGAGGTATCGGTATTTCTGCTAATTTGATTTTATAAGGCTTCCTCTCATACTTATTTTCCAAACAAATCTCACACAGGTTCACAAATGATCTTATTTTGTTTTTCATTTTTGGAAAATACCAACTTCTAATTATAACTGAATGATTTTCATCTACACCTCTGTGCGCTCGATCGTATGTTTTAGCGATTATTTCATTCTGTTCCTCTGGTGTAAATAAATCAGTAAGAATAGCTTGTGTGATTCGTATTTTTGAAGCTTTGGTGCGAGCGAAATATTTTCTGAACGCTTCTTGTAACAGGGTCATAATTTGCATTGGGCAAAGTATGCACGTAATTCGAGAAGCATCGGTAAGATCTCTCATGATTTTCACTAATTCAGACTCATTAAAGTTAAATCTTGTTATAGTATGCCGAAATGTGCGAGGAAATATTTCTTGGTGCGTTTCGTTGTTGTGCTCGCCAAATTTTAAAATAATTTGATTTTTGAAAAAGTTCAATGGTAGCTCAGTCATTTGAATAAAGCTACTATCATCAGTATCTGCTGAATGAGCAGTCATACTAGAACTATTAATTTCTGTATTATTCGCGATAAGCTATCTGCAACAGCATTTTGTTTACCGGATCGGTGTCGTATCTCATAATCGTATTCTTCTAATCTCAATTTATATCTAATAAGTTTGCTATGAGGGTCTTTTAAGTTTAATGCATACGTTAATGGCTTATGATCGGTATATAAAATGAATTTTCTGCCAAACAAATATGGCCGGAAGTATTTACAAGCCCAATCAATAGCCAGCAATTCTTTTTCTATGGTAGAGTAATTTTCTTTATGTTTGGAGAGCGTTTGTGAAGCAAAGCAATTGGTTTGTCTTGACCAATAGATCCCTGCGATAATACCGCTCCAATAGCATATTTTGATGCATCAGTTGTTAGTGTAAACAGTTTTTCAAAATCTGGATAAATTAATATTTGACTACTCGTCAAAATAGTTTTGCATTTTTCAAATGCGGATATAAACTCTTTGGAGTGTGAAATAGACTCTCCTTTTCGTAGCTGAGCTGTGAGAGGCTTAGTTATCTTGGCAAAGTCTTTGATAAACTTCCTATAGTAGCCAATTACTCCCAAGAATGATCTGAGATCGGTTTCCGTTGTTGGTATAACCCAGTTTTGAATTACAGAAATTTTGTCCGGATTGGGTTTAACGCCGTCGGGTGTCACTATGTGCCCAAGGAATGCTACATCCTTTTTCAAAAATTCACTTTTTCCAAGTTGAATTTTTAATCTGTATTTTGCTATCGTTTGAAATACTGCTTTCAAATTGATTGTATGCTCTTGTAAACTTGTGGAAAAAACGATAATATCATCCATGTAAACTAGACATTTTCTTCCGATATGCTCCCTTAGAATATTATCCATTACTCTCTGAAAAGTCGATGGAGCATTTTTCAGCCCGAATGGCATTCTCACAAACTCGTAGTGGCCGTTATCCACACTGAATGCGGTTTTTTGAATATCTTTGTCATTAACTTCAATCTGGTGAAAACCCGCTGCCAAGTCGAGCGTTGAAAAGTAAATACACCTTCCAAGTTTATCCAATATCTCTGTGATGTTAGGTATAGGATAACGATCACTTATTGTTTTAAGGTTAAGCTTGCGGTAATCAATAACAAGTCTCCATTTTCGTTCACCAGAGGAATCACTCTTTTTGGGAACAATCCAAATGAATGACGACCATGGACTGTTAGAAGGACGAATTATTCCTTGCTCCAATAATGCATTTACTTGTTTTTGGACCTCGTCTTTATGGCAGTATGGATAGTGATATGACTTCGTATAAACCGGAATGTCGTCTTTTGTATTGAAATGATGTTTAATAGCATTGGTAAATGTCAGCTTATTACCTTCAATGTAGAAAATATCCTCAAACTGAGAAATCAAATTTGTAATGTTGAACTTTTCTTCCTCATTTAGATGCTCAAGCTTTAATTGTTGTAATAGATCTTTTTGCATATTGGCAGATTTGAAAGAGTGCTGGTTATAAACTTCAAAGTTATTTATTTCAAATTTTCTGGGTTCTGTTAGTTTTAAAATGGATCTGGAAGAATTTCGGATCAAAATTACTACGTTAGAAACAAAATTGGAAATTTCGTATACTCCAGAAAGAATGAACACGTTTACATAGATTTCTAAATCATTATTCAAATAAAAACTTCCTGTTTCATCCACTGTGCTTATGGGAACAATCTTACATTCATTAGATTCGAGGTCAACATTGGTTGCCTCTGGATATTTCTTTTTCATTTGAATAATTTGCTCGCCAAGTTTAAGAACATTATCAGAAGCCATAATAGTCGCTCCAAGCTTCTGCAGGCTTTCATAACCGATTAGACCGTCAAAAAACGGATGAAAATCAAAGACATAGAAGTTGATCTTTTCCGAATGTGGATTGTGTGGAAAAGGATTGAAAAGCACAGAACGATCTATTCGATACAACCCGTGAACGTTTCGCACAGTTGCTGGACGAGAACTAAAACCTTTTCCTGGCTGTACTAATTTGTTACTTATATAGTTCTTGTTTGCTCCGGTATCTATAAGAAATTTTAGCTCTTTTCCAGTGTCTGTAAACAAGGGAACGTATGGAATGAAGTCATTCACGTTTTGTGGTTTCCTAAGCGAGCCATATGAAAATTTAGATCATCAATTTGGTTATCTAAGGCTTGCGTTGTGTTATTCACTTCCGTCTCTTTGTACCGTGTCTGGTTATGAAAGTTTCTATTAGTGATTTTTGAATTATTTCCATTGTAATAAGATTTTTTTCCAGATGCACCTTGTTTCACTGATTCGTCTACTTCCATTTTTTCAGATGTATTTCGATTATCGTGCGGCCTTGAGCGTGTAGAGTTTTTATCCATTACTGAATTCTTTTGTCTAACGTGTTCGATGGTAAACTCATGTGCTTCCTGAAAGGCATCTTTTAGAGATGCTGGTTTTCTCGCTCTAACCAATCTGGGTAGGTCATAGCTTAGACCGTCTATGAACGCAGTTTTTACAAAAACCTCCACCACACGTAAAAATGCGTCCTCGTGCCCTGAATTTATCTCTTCACTGTATATGTTTTTGACAAGCTCATGGAACACTTCTTCTCACGTTTCTGTATATTTTTTTAATGGCAAATTATTTTGCTTAAGCATCATCACGTTTACAAAAATTTGAGATAAATCTCTCCGCATCGAAAAATTCTCCGATAATGCTTGTTTAATTTGAGTCCAAATGAGTGGACAATTCTTCCTAAGCAGTGCTTTGTTTGCGGTCCCTACATTTCGGTTCCGAATATGCCCTAGCCACATTTTATAAACTTCACTCTCCTCGGAGCCATTACATAGGTTCAATGTTCGCTCCACCGTTTCGATCCATGCGGTCAAAGTATTATTGTCCCCATTGAACTCGGGTAGATACTGTAAAGTGTCCGGTAACTGCATTACTTTCACTGCCGTACTTACATTTTCTATCGTGTTTAACTGCGAAAGCACACTATTCAGTAGATTCACTTGTGCTTGCAGCGCTTCTATTCTCGCCTCCATTTCACTTGCACTATAGTTTTCACTTACGATTAAGGTCCTTTTGTTGTCGAGCAACGCAAATCACGTGGTGTTCCTCCAGTGACGAATTACTTCGGATGCTCGAACTATTCCTCCAGCGTTGGGTCCAATGAAAAGAATTGATGCCAGCTGAACCTATGCCGGGTTGTGCTGCTTACAAAGGTTATCGATGGTCCACGTTGGGGATTGCCGACTGCGCCAGTTACGTCTCGTCTGTCGGTGCACGTCTTTATTCTTCCACGGCTCGAACAAGAAGACCGATCGTTTCCGTCTAACCACTGACGGATCCTTCTGACAGCGAGATGCTATATTAATCAAGGTTAATATAGGTCTGCTGTATCCTATCGTACTATAACTTATATATATAAAAGTCACCGTTGTCTGTATATATATATATATATGTAAGCGCTCGCATCACGCAAAATCTACCGGGCTGATTTGTACCAAACTTGGCAGAAAGGTAGCTAATTTTCCATGGTTGAATGATCTGAACTTCGTTTGTTGATATCCCCATACCTCCCTACCCCTCCCCAACACTTCTTTTTCTTCTTCTTCTTGGCGTAACGACCTCTTGGTCATGCCTGCCCGTTAAGGGCTTGCGAGACTTGTTTCCCTGTACTTAAATACCCGCAAATAGTGCTGGGACCGAGAGACGCGGTACGCTCGCAGCGCCCGCTTGAATCCGGCCTTAAGCGCACGGAGGTGACCGTCTGACCACAACGGGTGGGGAGGGGGATGATGGGCAGGACAGCAGGAGACTAGGAAAGACGAGATCACAGAAGTGAAATTTGCAGCAGCGTCGTCAACGGAGAAGTCCGACTCCAGGAAGCTCCAGTCATGCTCTGAGATGAGGCGGGCGAGGATCCCAGACGGCGGATGCAGATTAAAATCACCGGCAATGAGAAGTAAGTCATTTGGGCCAAGTTGCTCAGTTAGGGCTCCAATGCCGTCGTAGAGTCGCTCAATGATTGCCGGGTTGTTGCTCTGGTCAGGTGGGATGCAGATAGCACCCAGGAACAGGAATGCGTGGCGAAGCTTGATGCGCACCCAGACAGCCTCGAGAGACGGGAGAGGAGAACTGACTTGGGTCACAGCGAGCGATGAAGAGCAAGCAATAAGTGCCCCACCGCCACGAGAGCAAGTACTATTTGCGCTGCTGCGGTCACATCGGAATGCAAAGAAGGCATCGTCAAATAGTAGTGAGGATGTGATGGTGTCGTCTAGCCAAGTCTCAGTGAGTATGATCACATCGTAGTCCGACGAGGAAACGGCCAGGCGAAAGGAGTCGAGTTTGGTCCGGAGGCCACGCACGTTCTGATAGAAGCAGTGCAGATCCGAGCACGTCGGTGCATCATTCGGGCCAGCATTAGGTACGAAACGGGTGGCTCAGTACTTCAGTATTCTGACTACGAGTCAGCATTCTTTGTCTCTTGCTGGACGGAGCGGCGGGCTGCAGAGGGGACCGTCTCGGAGTGGCGACGAGGCCCAGCACAGTGGGTGCAGATGTGTGTGGTGTCGACGGTGAGCGTGAGCCTGTGTGTATAAGTGTGCGGTTGTGGCAGGTCATTTCGTTGTGGGTGGCATCAGTGAGAGGCTGTTGCTGTGACTCGAGTAAGTCAGGAGCACGAGTGTCCCGGCGGGGAGCAATGACAAACTCTCTCACCCGCACACCTGCTGGGCACTCTGCTCAGGACAGAGAAGGCAAGAACGTCCTCCGTGACAAGTCGACGACTCACGGATGCAGTCACTTGGTCGGCTGTGACGTGATTTGCGAGTCCCATGAGGTGCAGCCAAAACCGTGGAGGAACGCGTCCCTGTGCGGGTACTAAGTTCGGCGATGCGGTGCTCGAGCCCGTGATAGCCTCGTACGCCGGTGCATTAGAACGGCTTGCAACCGCGGCATAGGAGGCAGGCCGGAGGGACCGTGGTGCTGATGAACTGTGGTCGATCGGTGCGGTGACGACATTCGGTGCGGAGTTGGTAGAATGAGATGTGCTCGCCTTCATCAGAGAATGCATCTCACTAGTGAGCGGCGGAATAATAGCGTCCTTTAGCGAGTTGACTAGTGCGCCAAGCGCCGACTGGAAACCCGCTTGCAATCCAATGTCCTATAAGGCCTTGCTACGGGGGTTGGAGAGGGCCTTCGTGCAACCAGGGCAGCTCCAATGCAGACAAGAGTGTAGCTTGATGTCCGCCAGGATGCAGTCCAGAATCTTAGTGCAGGCATCATGAAACCAAGCCTCACAGATGGAGCACTGCGTCGTATCCGAGCCCAGGGCGAGATCGTTCGCACAAGCAAAACAAACAGCCGCCATTGCTCCAGCGAGGCGCGGGAAAAATGATGAAATGGGGCAGCAGCTCGGAATGCACAGGGAAACGGTGAAAAACGGACCACGATAACACGACACACGGTGCAGTACAGTTGGACAGTGGTAAGAACACGCACGAAAGAGTAATGTTGGGCGATAGGACACTGTTCATATAATTTTAAGTAGCTCAAACAGAATCATATTAAAGGATTCTTTTCAAATAATGAGATTGTTGGAACCGCTGTAATGTATCGGTCCAACGAAGCTGTCAGAACGGAAACGTCGCCGCGACGGCGATGTTTTTTAGATAAGCATAAAAAGGATCGAAGGACGCGCCTTCGATCTCTTTGCAAGGCGAAACAGTGAGAAGCCGGACAATTTTTTGGCGTATCGAACTATTTAATAAAGTTAGTTTCAAAAGGCAAGAAAAGCTGGTGCCTTTCATTTATTCCCGCGAAGAGCATCGTTAAAGACAATCGTCTCTAACATTCCAAAAAATTTTTTGGTTTTGACCGCGCGCGATAGTCATTCGAAAAGTCACGCGCGCCGCTAAAGGAAACGACGTTTGTTTCCAGTGTAACAAATTTCGCGTTAGTACGTCGATATCTCGTCGAAAGTGAGTGAGAATGGATCAGGACACTCCGGTACAAGGCAGGTTGGCGTGGGGTTCACTAGTGCCGCCCACGACGAGTCCAACGACAGGACGCGATGGCGTCCGAGATGCTTTGCCCAGCCCGGGTCCATCAAATGCGACCGTGCCGTCAACACCGCTACGAGAGGGCAACGCCGGGAGCGTCACGGTGCGTGACGCGAATCCTGCGAGTTCGGGGCCCCCGCAGCGAAACACAGTACGGTCTACGGTCAGCACTCCCACGACAAGCGACGAGACCGCCGATGCTGGAGCGGAACGCGATACGAGCTTGTCTCGTATAGAGGAAAGGAGAAGGAGGATGCTCCGTGATTTGGCGATGCTGGATCTCGAAATGGCCGACGCAAGGAAAGCCACGGAAGAAAAAGAGTCGGCGGCCGAATTAAAGAAAGCGGAGGAATGGCTGGGCGCAACGGATAGGTTCGCTGCGCCGGAGGACCGTTTGAACGCGACACGGATGAGCCATTCAGAAATGCTCGTCGCTAGTACGGGCAACCCGCCGCCCGGGTACGATAGAAGATGGACGCGGGAACCGGAGTACAGGGAATGGTTCCAGATGATGGAACGGTCGTTGAGGATGGGGGAGGTGAAAGGCGATGGGTCGGCGTCAGGAAATCAACCGCTCGAGTTTGGGCACGCGATGGACTTCACGACGGCCGGTGACGCTGCGAAGGTCAATAGCACAACACGGGGTCAACCACCTAACTATTTTGCACCGCCACCATTTTACTTGCAGAACATCACCACACAACCGTCACACTACAACACCTTTTCTCAGCACTTTTCCGGCACTTCACTCCCGCACCAAAATTTTAACGGCACTTCACTCCCGTACCCAAGCCAGTTCATGGCCCGCCAAGGAAATCCGCGAGATTTACCCGCGTTTTCGGGCTCCGTCGAGGAGTGGCCACTTTTCATCGCGACGTTTGTGCGAACCACCATAGCCTGCGGTTATTCGGACGACGAAAATATTTTGAGGTTGCAGCACGCACTGAAAGGTGTCGCGAGAGAAACCGTGGGTCATCTACTGACCTTTCCGGCTGGGCTGCACGAGGCGATCCTGACGCTCAAGGCGCGGTTTGGGCGTCCCGAGTTGATAGTGGAGCTAATGATCGCCAAGGTGAGGCAGTTGCCAACACCCAGGATCGAGAAGCTGGACAGCCTGGTTGAGTTCGGGTTTGCAGTAAAGCGGCTGATGGGAACGGTGCAAGCATCTGGGCTCCAAGGCTACATGTTCGATGTAACCTTACTTAAGGAGTTAGTGAAACGCTTGCCACCGACTTTGTGCATCGACTGGGTACGACACAAAAAGAGTTTGCCGCAAGTGACGCTGTACGAATTTGGACTGTGGATTGGAGAGCTGGCAGATGACTTGTGCAGTGTTGTGGACGTCCCCGTGAGCGTTTTCGACGGCAATTCGGAGCGCTACCAACGAAACAAGCCTACCAACGTGCAGCGTTTCCAGCCCCGAGGAATCCCAGAGAAGCACCCCGGAGCAGGACATTCTATGCCGACGCGCGCTTTCAGCAACACACACACGGACGCATACTCACCGACAGCTGACAGCGCTTCGATCCCAGAAACGGCCTGCTACCTTTGCGGAGGGACATGCGTTTCCTTATCCGTCTGCGCGAGGTTCCTTCAAACGACGGTGGAAGCAAGGAAAGCCTTCGTTAGCGAACGGAGGTTGTGCCGTAAGTGCCTATCGTATCATCGTGGCAAATGTCTCGTTACAGCGGCTTGCGGCACTAATGGATGCAGTGCAATGCATCATGTTCTACTACATCAAGAGGACGGCCACTCAGCGGGACGACAAGGGACAAACGTGGCGCATGTGAACGCACACCATACCTCTGTTCACGACGTGCTGCTGAAATATGTGCCCATCGTTCTCCACGGGACCCGAGGAAGTGTGGAAACATACGCCCTTCTCGATGATGGCTCCACATCCACGTTCATGGAACACGGTTTGCTTGAAGAACTGGGGCTGACCGGAGTGTCTCACCCCATGAGTTTACAATGGACTTCCGACGTGACCCGGGAGGAGAAAGATTCGGTCATGGTGAGCGTGCGAGTGTCCGGCCGTGACGAGTCTTGTGCTATCTATGAGCTCCAGAACGTGCATACGGTTCGAACGTTAGCACTCCCGGCGCAGTCGATCAACACATCACAGCTGAACGCCAAGTTCTCCCATCTGAGAGGTGTCCCGCTGATCTCGTACGCGAATGCGGTTCCGCGCGTACTCATTGGCGTTGACAATTGTCGGCTCGGTCAGCCCTTGCGGAACGCGGAAGGTGGCTGTGACGAACCGATTGCATCCAAAACCCGCCTTGGATGGGTTATTGGTGGTCCGTGTTCGAGATTCGCCGCCTCAGGCCCTTCACACGTGTTCCACATTCGCTCCTGCAACTGCTCTGATGATGAAGAGCTGACGCGGGCCCTAAAGGAACACTTCTCATTGGAGTCGCTAGGGATCGACAAGTCCGTGCGTCCGCTTCAATCGAAGGAGGACGAAAGAGCCCTGATGGTGCTGGAAAGAGAGACCAAACTCATCGGATGCAGATACGAGACCGGGCTGATTTGGAAATACGACAACGTGAGGCTGCCGTGCAATAAAGCTGCAGCATTGAAGCGGTATGTATGCCTAAAAAACAAAATGAAAAAAGATCCAAATTTAGCCGAAGCAGTCACCGATAAAATGAAAAACTACGAAGCAAAGGGCTACATAAGACGACTTACCGATGTGGAATTAGAGAAACGGCATCGTAACGATTGGTACCTGCCCGTCTTTCCGGTTTTCAACCCGCACAAGCCAGGGAAAATTCGCATGGTCTTTGACGCGGCGGCAAAGGTGAGTGGAGTTAGTTTAAACTCGTTTCTTCTAGCGGGTCCGGACTTGCTCACAGGCCTGCTCTCGGTATTGTTCCGGTTTAGAGAGTTCAGAATCGGCGTCGTCGGGGACATACGCGAAATGTTCCACCAAGTGGCCATAAAAAAGGAAGACCAGCGTAGTCAACTGATCTTATGGGAAGGTGATGAGCCGGATGGTGAGCCAGGAGTCTACGCAGTCACGGTCATGACGTTCGGAGCGGCCTGCTCCCCGAGTAGCGCACAGTTTGTGAAAAACCGTAACGCAGACCGCTTTGCACGCGAGTATCCCCGGGCGGTTGAATGCATAAAGGAAGAGCATTACGTCGATGATATGCTCGTCAGCGTGGAAACGCAAGAAGAAGCGATCCAACTTGCGGAGACAGTTCGGTATATTCATTCCCAAGGCGGATTCGAAATTCGAAACTGGGTGTCCAATTCCCGGACAGTGGTAGAGCACCTAGAAGGAAAATCGAACGAGGAGATGAACGTTAGCTTGAGCAGTCATCTTGCAACGGAAAAAGTTTTGGGAATGTGGTGGAACACCGCTTCCGATACTTTCACTTACCGATTGTCGCCGAAACATGATATAGAGCTTCTAGCTGGCAAAAAACCTGCAACAAAACGGGCTGTACTCAGAACACAGATGAGCATATACGACCCCATGGGTTTATTAGGACATTTTCTAATGTACCTGAAGGTTCTGTTGCAAGAAATTTGGCGAGCAGGCGTTGGATGGGATACACCTATTGATGGCGAGATGGAAAAGAAATGGCGTACATGGTTAGAAGTACTTCCGGGAGTGGCAGAGATAACGATACCGAGATGCTACCGGCAGCTAACGTCAATCCGAGCGACCGTGGAGCTGCATGTATTTTGCGATGCCAGCGAGCAGGGCATGGCGGCCGCAGCGTACTTTCGGTTCGAGGAGAATGGGATTACGGAATGCAGCCTGGTCGGCTCAAAGACCAAGGTGGCACCCATTAAATTTGTATCCATTCCACGGTTAGAACTGACCGCGGCAGTCATCGGTTCAAGATTGGCACAAACCGTCGAGAAAGCCCACCGTTTTAGGATCATTCGAAAACTGTTCTGGTCCGACTCGCGGAACGTCCTAAGTTGGCTACACTCGGACCACCGTCGATATCACCAGTATGTAGCCCACCGAGTAGGAGAGCTGCTCGACTCCACTGATGCCGACCAATGGAAATGGATCCCGACCAAGTTAAACGTCGCCGACGATGGCACTAAGTGGACAACGACGCCGGATCTCTCTCCCGCAAGTCGCTGGTTTCGCGGGCCGAGTTTTCTATGGGGCCCAGAGAACGAGTGGCCAGCGCACGAACTTCCAGCAAAGAACACGAAGGAAGAAATCCGGAAATACCTTTTACATCACCGGCCTGTTCTCCCCTTCGTAAACTTCGAGCGTTTTTCGAAATGGAAGAGACTACTACGAGCGGTGGCGTATGTAATCCGCTTCGTAAACAATACACGCCATAGTGTTCGTAAGGAGTCCGTAGAGCGAGGCCCTTTAACGCAACAGGAACTGGAGGCGGCGGAACAGACCCTCTTTCGAAGGATGCAGGCGGAAGCATTCCCGGAAGAAATCACCAATTTAAAGCATGGGGAGCAAAAGAAGCACCCGTGGAAAAAGCTTATCGGCAAGGATAGCCCTCTATACAAGCTTTCTCCCATGCTCGACAAGAACGGTATATTACGCATTGGTGGTCGTTTATCGGAGTGTGTCGGGATCAACGAGGGCACACGTCAACCGATCATCTTGCCTCGTACCCATTTGGGAACGATGTTGATTATAAGAGATGCTCACGAGAACTACAAGCACAGTTGCCACAATACAGTGATAAACACGCTGCGATCCCGATTCTACATACCTCGTCTGCTCAGCGAATATCGACGTCTAAGAGCGGCCTGTCAGCGATGCAAGGTAGATAATGCAAAGCCGGAACCACCAAGAATGGGCAACATTCCGTACCAACGGGTCGCGGTGGGTCAGCGTGCCTTCTCGTATACGGGCATAGACTATTTCGGCCCCTTTTTAGTGTCTGTGGGAAGAAGGGTGGAGAAACGTTGGGGCGTAATTTTCACCTGCCTTACCACCAGAGCGGTCCACCTTGAGGTCGCCCACTCGTTGACAACAGCCTCGTGCATACTTGCCATTCGACGTTTTGTTTCGAAACGTGGAACTCCTCTGGAAATTTTAAGTGATCGTGGCACGAATTTCATCGGAGCGTCGCGCGAGCTGGAAGAAGCCATGCGGGAAGTGGACCAGGATGCGGTAATGGTGGAGTTCACGACGCCGAACATGAAGTGGGTCTTCAACCCTCCCGGGGCGCCGCACTTTGGAGGATGCTGGGAGCGCCTAGTCCGCTCAGTGAAGCGGGTCTTGGAGAAATTCAATCTTCCTCGTCGTCCTACGGATGAGATATTAGTATCAACACTTTCCGAGATTGAATTAATTCTTAATTCTAGGCCTCTTACCTACGTCACGGTCGATAAGGATATGGACGGGCCCATAACCCCGAATCATCTGCTGCTTGGTAGTGCGGACGGCAGTAAACCCCCAGCTCCTTTCTGCGATGAGCCAACGGCAGTGAAATCAGCTTGGAAAGCAGCCCAACGTAACGCGGACTTATTCTGGCGAAAATGGGTAGCGGAATATTTGCCGACGTTGACTCGCCGCGCTAAATGGTTTGAGCCGGTGCGGCCGATGCAGGAAGGCGACCTGGTGGTCATCGTGGATAACAACCTACCGAGGAATTGTTGGCCGAGGGGTCGCATTACCGCGGTAGTACGTGCCAAAGACGGCCAAGTCAGGCAGGCGACAGTAGAGACGGCAGGGGGGGTGTACGTAAGACCTGCAAGTAAAATTGCAGTGTTAGATGTAGGTAGTGACTAGTAAACTTACCTGTGAGGTAGCTGATACTTAAGTTGAAAAAACACACGCGGTTTGATGCGTATCACAACAGCAAGTTCGACAGCTAGGTTAAGTGCGACAACGGTGACAGATGACAGGGCTCTATGACAGGCGATTAAGCTGCGTGTAGACACGAGCACCTGTTTCATACGTTAACAAAAGTTAAGCCGTCGCCACACTAGGAGGGAGAATGTTGGAACCGCTGTAATGTATCGGTCCAACGAAGCTGTCAGAACGGAAACGTCGCCGCGACGGCGATGTTTTTTAGATAAGCATAAAAAGGATCGAAGGACGCGCCTTCGATCTCTTTGCAAGGCGAAACAGTGAGAAGCCGGACAATTTTTTGGCGTATCGAACTATTTAATAAAGTTAGTTTCAAAAGGCAAGAAAAGCTGGTGCCTTGCATTTATTCCCGCGAAGAGCATCGTTAAAGACAATCGTCTCTAACAGAGATGATATTCATCCTGATAATATCAACAGTCGATAAAATTTACATTTTCGCAACCATGACACAAGCAAAATGGTAATTACTGTCGCGGATTACTGCGATCGAATTAATCTGTATGATACCGAATTACTAATCACCTTATTTTGCTCAACAGAATCATATTAAAGGATTCTTTTCAAATAATGAGATGATATTCATCCTGATAATATCAACGGTCGAAAACATTTACATTTTCGCAACCATGACATAAGCAAAATGGTAATTACTGTCGCGGGTTACTGCGATCGAATTAATCTGTATGATACCGAATTACTAATCACCTTATTTTGCTCAACACCGTTTTAGGTGCGGTCCCTCAGAGCAAAATGAAAATTTTTCCAACAACCATGAACTGTCACGAAGTTTTTCACTTTCTAAATATTTGCCGCTTTGTATTCCTTTCGACCGTTCTTACATGACATAACAGAACCGTAGAAAGCCAAAAGCAAAAGTAATAAAAACCTGAAATGATACCATTCCGCATATACGGTTGGCAATAGAGCCTAGGGAAAAGCAAATTAATAATAAGATGGCCGACTGTCAAATACCTCAAAAGCGTATCCCCAGTCTTAACAGCTGCTGCTTAGCTTACAATCGTACTTTTTCTCCATGCTTAGAAATGGCCAGCAAACCAACAGAAAGACAAAACAAAGAAAACGAGCAGCAAAAGGAATAGAAAACTGTGGTTTTTTTTTACCTCCACTGCATCTGATTCCCACCGTACCTCTAAACTGGGGAGTGCGGATTGCAAAGGATACAACTTTACTCACGAAGTAATTACAAGATAGGATAAATCTGCATCGCATGGTTAGTGCGGGCAAAGAATAGCAAATGTGTCTACTATCAGATTACAATCGCGTTACAGTGTGGTAATGTCGTATCGTAGCACTCGGTTCAGTTTTTATGTTCCCATGCACCATTCATATTCAACCCGTTAAATGAAACCACCGAACCCCACACGCACCACTTGCCCACACGCTTATCGTGTCCCTCCTCAACACACTAACCATGCCTTCACCTCCTCAAGGGTTTGCAGCAAGAAACAACGCGCGGCGACAACATCTCGTCAACGTTCCTCCAGCAACAATCGCCTCGATACACCACCGCCGTCGGTAAGAGGGAGGAAATCCTGACCATCAAATTCCCTCAGACGGTGCGCAAATGATTTTGCTGCTGTTTTCACAAATGAAAATATCCCGACAGACAACCGAAACCAGCGAAACAACACCACACCAAAAGGACGACAGCGACGGACGCGCTTGGGTCGATTCGAGCGGAACAGTACGTCAGAATCCTACGTTCAACAACAAATGGCCCAAACGTTTGACAATTCGAAGGAAGGTAAATGGTAAGAGAATGCGGAAGGGCGGCTTCCATGGGACGACGGGTACCCAAATGGTGTGATGTCGGCAAGGTTTAATAAGAAATATGTTTGCTCCGGCAATGAAAGCAAACTTCGACGCACTTCCTTGTACCGTCAAACAGCGTTGTAAAGAAAAGTATGTAAACTTTGTCTAAACTCACATATACAACTCAGTTTTCTTCTTTCACCCGTTATTTGTTACTAGTTAAGTACAAAAACATCCATTTGGAGTAGCTAAGTGCAGCTCAAACAAATTGGACATCCTTCCGCTTTCACGAGTCATAAAACATCAGATACTGTGTTGCATTCCTTTCGTTCAGTCGCCATCTTGTTTTTTTCGATCAACATTGCTGACTTAACGATCACGAAAGTGAACAATCGCTGCGCAATAATAAAATCTTATGAGCTAGTCCTTTTACTGATAACACCCATTCGGTTCCAATAAATTCGTGGTAGCGCATTGTAATTCTGTCTGTGAAACTCACAATGAACTATCTGTGTAACACACAAAATAACATTGATCACAACTGAACGAAAAGGCTAACTTTACGCGTTGACATGTAACTGAACGAAAGGCGAAAATGTTAGGTTAGGTATTTCCGGTTCATAGCCGCACACAAGCAAGGATTTACGTCGCTCAAGATGGCAGCCATGAACACACCCGGTTCCCTCTGTTTATCCAAAATGCCGATTCTATTTCATCGCGGTTAAGATAAAACTAATTCTTTCCAAAGCTTACGATCCGATCTTCTCATCTAAATAATTATCCCAGACAAACAGTATCAACACTTCTAAAAGTTTCCCAATATGACAAACCATTTCGGCGACCCTTGTTGCGGCTAGAACGGGACCACAACACCGTCGCTGTCGGCTGCGCCACCGTCAAAGTGACAGCTGATGCGGCCCATGCAGCAGCCATCGAGTACCGACTCTAGCCTCAGCCAAAACGGGATAAAAGGGCTGCGCAAGCCACCATTATTTGCTATTCGCGATACGTTAGCGTGATCAAAAGGTGAAATAAAGACTAATTTGTGGTTTCTTACCAAAAGAACTCCGACAAATCCTTTTTTTTTCAAATCACTGCTAACATTCCACAAATTAAGCTTTTCTCTAATCGAACGGTGTTGTAAATCCGAAGGGTTTACATCGCGAGTAGAGGTTTAAAGTTACCCGGTCGCAGTGAAAAGTGTTTTCGCGAATTCGTACGGTGTTATAAAACCAAAGGGTGTACATCGCGAGTCGCCGGTCCAATGGAGAACACCCAAGAAGCACTTAGTGACGCGGGGTCAGATGGAAGCGCGAGCGCAGCGTCGCCATCGCGCGCAAAACCATGATCGCGAATTGGAGCTGGCGCGGAAACGCTTCGCGCTGGAGCGACGGGCGTTCGAGATTGACATCTCGAAGCGGGAGCTGGAGCTGGAGGAGCTCGCCATCGCGATCGAACGAGGTTTGGTCCATGGCGTGCCGGCCAAATTTACCGCTCCGAGTGATCAGCAGCCCGAATACGCGATGGCGCCAGGCCACTCGTCGAGCCTGTACACAGCTCCGAGTGCGCGACCTGCCAGAACCGCGCTACCACAGGATCACTCGTTGAGCCACTTTGCCGCGACAAGTGCGGCCTCCAAAAGGCCCTCAAAGGACCGGCGTACGAGGCGGTGGAGCAGCTCCTTTTCTACCCGGAAGGCCTGCACGAGGCGATGAGCGTGCTGCGCGAGGAGTTTGGTCGGACGGACCTTATCATTGAGGCGCTCATCGACAAGGTGCGAAGGATGCCGGGACCACGGGTGGAGCGTCTAGAGACCGTCGCGGCGTACGGGAAAGCGGTGCGGAATATGTGCGCAACCATTCGCATTTCCGGTTTACGGGACTATGAATGTAACGTCGCATTGCTTAAGGAGCTAACGGAAAAGCTCCCCCCTACGCTACGGCTTCAGTGGGCGCAAACAAAAGAGTTCCTGCCGGAAGTGTCACTAACGGAGTATGGTAAGTGGATTGCGGGAGTTGCGAGGGCCGTGAGCGGCGAAATTTCCACTATTACCAGCAGCAGGACGCCGGACCGCCCGAGGACGGATACAGCACCCCTGCGCAGCAACATGAACCGCGGGCAACAACAACAGCAGCGACAACCATGGCTGAACTACCACACCGCGGAAACCAAGAAGGATGGCCGCTGCGTAGCGTGCAGTGGAGGGTGCCAGTCCTTGGTACACTGCAACTGTTTCCTCGACCTTACCCCGCGGCAACGTACATCACTGGTGAAGGAGGCAAAACTTTGCCAAAGATGCTTACGTTACCACAACAATCCATGTCGCGTGCGGGACACTTGTGGCGAGAACGGATGTCGCGGAATGCGTCACCGGCTACTCCACTACAACGACAGTGGCAGTAGCACGCACCATCCGGAGCCGGAGCGAAACGAGGATTCAGCTGTTTACGGCCAAACGAGCATCACTAATGTAAACACTGGAACGAACATTGAGATCGCGCACACTACCACAACAGTAAACGGATCGGGACGCGCACTCGAACGCTGCAATACGCACATGAACGGTCACGACGCTCTCTTCAGATACGTGCCCGTCGTATTGTATGGAGTTGATGGCCGAAAGGTCAACACATTTGCGTTCTTCGATGATGGGGCATCATCGACCTTGGTTGATCGCTCCTTGATCGACGAGCTGGGGCTTGTTGGGGAGTCGCATGCAGTTAACCTGCAATGGACGGGGAATACGGTGAAACGGGAGATGGACTCTATTCGGGTGAAATTAAGGATTTCGGGAAAGGAACCCTCGGCAACGATCTTTGAGCTCCCGAAGGTACACACTGTGAGAAGTCTTGCACTCCGTGAGCAATCCGTATGCGTAGAAGAGCTTGCGAGGCGGTTCAAACATCTAAAGGACATACCAGCGTCCTACGACCGAGAAGTCCCACGGATCCTGATCGGGGTTGATAATTGTTATTTAGGCACGGCACTCATCACAAAAGTCGGAGGATTTGGTGAGCCAGTCGCGGAAAGGTCCCGGTTGGGTTGGACGGTATACGGACCTATTCATTCGAGTCCCACTAGCGCACTACTTGTGCAACATCGTTTGCTGTGAAGAAAAAGGAAATTTTAACGAGGTCATGAAGGAATACGCCAGATTTACTACCGTAAGTACTCCTTACCATGGTGGTTCGATTTCAGAGGTGCCACAATTGCCCGACCACAGTACAAAAATGGAAATCGAACACGAAAGCACAAGGGCGCGTTCATTGCAGCACCCACGAGGACGACATAAACGACGTATGATCGGCATCGCAGTGAACGAGTTGTGCGATTCTGCTACCGTTCCGGTCCCACGGCCCGGTGTGGCGTTTTCCAATTTAAAACAGTTCCGGGAGCTGTCGGTACGATCGGAGGCGACAGCGCCTCATCGGATGAATCCACGGCGTCAACCAGCGAACGAAGGGCTGGCGAAAAACAATATCCTGGACTACTTACGCACCACATCAAACCATATGCTTTCAGGAAGTGCAGACGGGAGAAAACCGACCTCCGTTGTTGATAAGCCAAGACCTACAAAGAAGGAAGATGAAATGGTTGCTGCTGATGGTTACTTACCCCGGGGCAGCTGGCAGAGAGACGTCAAGACCATCGTGGCCAAGTATGGACGGGTTCGCCGGTTTACGAACGGTAAACGAAACGCCGGTAGCGACGAATTGCGGCGTCTACAAGTCGACCGCCACGAAATTGCCGTTCTAGAAGTCGTACCACATGGTTTTCTGGATGCCAGCCGACAGCAGGACGGACAGAGAGAGTGACAACACTTTGTTTTGTCACTGGCCGGGGGAATGTTGCGGCTAGAATGAGACCACAACACCGTCGCTGTCAGCTGCACCAGCAGTCAATGTGACAGCGGCCGAGGCCCATGCAGCAGCGATGGGGCTTAGGCCACGAAGGGGATAAAAGGGCTGCGCGAGCCACCATAAGGTCTCTTCGCGATAACGTTGGCGTGATAATTGGCGGAATAAAGACACTAATTTGTGGTTTCTTTCGATACCGAAAATTCCAACAGATTTTATTCGAATATCACTGCCAACAGTATTTTATTTTGTTCTTGCAGCATTACAAACGCAAAGTGCATGTTTAGTGATGACTAGTTTTGGTTGCATCAGTTGCACTGCATTCACGACAGATATATTTCAGAGCAGCAATCGATTCAAATCCCCATCGTTTGTGTATCCATGAATGCATGATACCGGATCGTAAATAGTAAGGTAAGTCGAAGTGAAAGTGTTTATCCGAAATGGATTTGCCCATTTCATATTGTGTTCTGTGATTCATATTGTGCTCTAGCTCGATATTACAGGTGTAGGATGGGTCGAGGATACCGCTTTTGGATGTATGCAGTAAGCTGTATGATGGCCTCGGACTCTCATCCTTTTGGCTCTCTTTACCCCGCGTAGAAAGCGGTGTGACCATTCCCATCGGCACAATCTTCTCCAATGCTCCGTCGCCAGCAATATCTTCAACCATCGTAGTATCTTTGACCAGTGTGGAGGGGGGTGTTGTGCGGTTAGTAGTCAACGCATCCTCCAAAGGAACTTCATTTTCTTCATTATGCCCCGGAAGTGAACCGTTCGTTGCGGTTGTCTCATCTTCACATGGCGAAACAACACATTTTTCACCGGACACTTCAAAGGCCTTTTTCGGAGTACCTTTGTCTCCACTTTTCTTGTCCTCCATCTCATCGTGCATTGGTTCTGGGGAAGAGTAGTAACCACTTTCTTTGGTTGAGTCGGCACCTTGTTCCAACTCTTCTAGCCGTTCCTGTAACATCGAAAACCACAGTCCTATCGTCCACTGTATCGTACAATATTCCTTGTAATTTCGCTTAAATGTGTCGATACTTTGGATTGCGGCAATGTTTTCTGGTATTTCTTCAAATGAATCAGAGCGTTTAAGATGTTGCGTTACCTCAGGAGTTGCCGTTCGCTTTAACGAAAACTTGTGACCGACCCTTCGCTGCTGGCGCTTCCGGAAGTAGTCTGGAACTGTGGTACGGTAGGCACAATCAGAGGGAATGACTCGGAATAGCCGTTGCCTCTTTTGGTGTACCAAACGCCGATTTCGCTGATGCTGCTGAACACCTAGTTTGTCGCTATCTACTACGGGTTGTTGCCTGTGCATTAAGCGACAAATCCGCAACCGTGATGGTGGTGTTTGGGCACCACCGCAACTGGTTCCGTACCTCGTAGATTGCGAGAAATATATCTCACCACCGACAAAGGGAGCAATCAACCGGGGCACGATCAGCCAGTAACATCCGCCGCAGCTGCAAAGACTACGTCTTTTTGGGTGCCCTCCCAATATGTTCGAGTGAACCATAGAAAAATCTGCAATCCCTATGTTATGGAGTGGAAAGCTTGAAGTTAGCAGTTATTCACGTTTAAGAAAGAACTAAACTATAGAACCTACACTCGATAACACGCGTAGAGAACAGGCACTAGCAGTTGCTATTGAAATCTAACCTCACAAAACGGGGATGAATGAGGAGGATTACGATTCCAAGATGGCGGCATTGTACGAAAACGCAAGTTTTGATGCGATCATCCTATTGCTGGTAGCGCCGTCGCTCTGAATTGAAAAAAAAACGAACAGTTTTTAGAATACTCTATTGCCGGAACACTTTATGAGGAAAAGTTAATTTAAAAGATGAATAAGTTTTACTTAATAATTTTCATCAACGACAAATGTTTATCGATATTATTTTAAGTAGCTCAAATAGAATCATATTAAAGGATTCTTTTCAAATAATGAGATGATATTCATCCTGATAATATCAACGGTCGATAACATTTACATTTTCGCAACCATGACACAAGCAAAATGGTAATTACTGTCACGGGTTACTGCGATCGAATTAATCTGTATGATACCGAATTACTAATCACCTTATTTTGCTCAACACCGTTTTAGGTGCGGTCCCTCAGATCAAAATGAAAATTTTTCCAACAACCATGAACTGTCACGAAGTTTTTCACTTTCTAAATATTTGCCGCTTTGTATTCCTTTCGACCGTTCTTACATGACATAATAGAACTGTAGAAAGCCAAAAGCAAAAGTAATAAAAACCTGAAATGATACCATTCCGCATGTACGGTTGGCAATAGAGCCTAGGGAAAAGCAAATTAATAATAAGATGGCCGACTGTCAAATACCTCAAAAGCGTATCCCCAGTCTTAACAGCTGCTGCTTAGCTTACAATCGTACTTTTTCTCCATGCTTAGAAATGGCCAGCAAACCAACAGAAAGACAAAACAAAGAAAACGAGCAGCAAAAGGAATAGAAAACTGTGGTTTTTTTTTACCTCCACTGCATCTGATTCCCACCGTACCTCTAAACTGGGGAGTGCGGATTGCAAAGGATACAACTTTACTCACGAAGTAATTACAAGATAGGATAAATCTGCATCGCATGGTTAGTGCGGGCGAAGAATGGCAAATGTGTCTACTATCAGATTACAATCGCGTTACAGTGTGGTAATGTCGTATCGTAGCGCTCGGTTCAGTTTTTATGTTCCCATGCACCATTCATATTCAACCCGTTAAATGAAACCACCGAACCCCACACGCACCACTTGCCCACACGCTTATCGTGTCCCTCCTCAACACACTAACCATGCCTTCACCTCCTCAAGGGTTTGCAGCAAGAAACAACGCGCGGCGACAACATCTCATCAACGTTCCTCCAGCAACAATCGCCTCGATACACCACCGCCGTCGGTAAGAGGGAGGAAATCCTGACCATCAAATTCCCTCAGACGGTGCGCAAATGATTTTGCTGCTGTTTTCACAAATGAAAATATCCCGACAGACAAGCGAAACCAGCGAAACAACTCCACTCCAAAAGGATGGCAGCGACGGACGCGCTTGGGTCGATTCGAGCGGAAGAGTACGTCAGAATCCTACGTTCAACAACAAATGGCCCAAACATTTGACAATTCGAAGGAAGGTAAATGGTAAGAGGTTGCGGAAGGGCGGCTTCTATGGGACGGGTACCCAAATGGTGTGATGTCGGCAAGGTTTAATAAGAAATATGTTTGCTCCGGCAATGAAAGCAAACTTCGACGTTTCCTTGTACCGTCAAACAGCGTTGTAAAGTAAAGTATGTAAACTTTGTCTAAACTCACATATACAACTCACTTTTCTTCTTTCACCCGTTATTTGTTACTAGTTAAGTACAAAAACATCCACTTTGAGCTGCACTTAGCTACTCCAACAAATTGGACATCCTTCCGCTTTCACGAGCTGCAGCCAACTGAAGTCGTAAAACATCAGATACTGTGTTGCATTCCTTTCGTTCAGTCGCCATCTTGTTTTTTTCGATCAACATTGCTGACTTAACGATCGCGAAAGTGAACAATCGCTGCGCAATAATAAAATCTTATGAGCTAATCCTTTTACTGATAACACCCCTTCGGTTCCAATAAATTCGTGGTAGCGCATTGTAATTCTGTCTGTGAAACTCACAATGAACTATCTGTGTAACACACAAAATAACATTGATCACAACTGAACGAAAAGGCTAACTTTTCGCGTTGACACGTAACTGAACGAAAGGCGAAAATGTTAGGTTAGGTATTTCCGGTTCATAGCCGCACACAAGCAAGGATTTACGTCGCTCAAGATGGCAGTCATGAACACACCCGGTTCCCTCTGTTTATCCAAAATGCCGATTCTATTTCATCGCGGTTAAGATAAAACTAATTCTTTCCAAAGCTTACGATCCGATCTTCTCATCTAACTAATTATCCCAGACAAACAGTATCAACTCTTCTAAAAGTTTTCCAATATGACAAACCATTTCGGCGACCCTATTACCTTCTTTATACTGGATGCTTCTAGTCCAACTATTCACCACATGCCACAGTAGGCATTCCGAGTTTTACGTGTTCTATCATCTTCCGTGCCATTAAACCTTTCTTTAAAATGGCGGCACTCCAACAGCACAGAGTGGCTCGATTACCTCAATATAGACCGAGAATCGAAGGTGCGACCATTGCACGATGTCCGGGATCTGAAGAAGACCAACGCGCTACGATAAACTCATATTAACACTTTCGGTATCCAAAATTACTCAAAACAGATAACCAATGCGAATTGGTTCCGTTCACCCGCTGTGTAGTTAATTACACACGAATATGCAACGCGCCGACGGACGCTGGAGTTGAATTATTGTTTTTCATCGGTCGCAGTACAACGATTTGGCGATCTGTCAAATGACGGTTCACTATTCTAGAAAAAATACGAAAAGATGATTGTGTATAAGAAACGTACATGAGGGGACAAATAGAAACTAAAAGTTGGGGGGATTATTGCAGATTCTATTGGTCTATTGGATTGCTGTTCTTCAGTGTTTGTTTCTAGCGGAGCATGCATCTAGAAACAACCAGTTGAAGGTTTATTTTTGTCTTAAAAAATGCATCGAACTTGACAGTACACCGTGGTATGTTCGATACAATTTCAAACCGGTTTGGAAAAAGCACGATAGTTTGAAAATCAACGGACTAGCAATATTACAAATCACAGCAATATTACAAATCTATCTTCTTCTATATGTATAAAAGTCACCGTTGTCTGTATATATATCTAATATATAAAAGTCACCGTTGTCTGTATATATATATATATATGTATGTGATCGCATCACGCAAAATCTACCGGGCCGATTTACACCAAACTTGGCAGGAAGGTAGCTAATTTTCCAGGATTGAATGATCTGAACTTCGGTTGTTGATATCCCCATACCTCCCTACCCCTCCCGAACACCAACCCTCTAAAATTAATGAAAAACAATTATAGATGAACAGTTATTGAACGAAGTTTTACAAAAATTGGTACAAATACTGCTTAGATAGGGACATAGCATGGGTTAAAATTTCATCCATCTAGGAGAAGGGGAAAGGGGGACTCTCCCACTACCACATACCTCAAAAATGGTAAAAATGCAATGTGGGTATCAATTTCGTGGGTATCAATTTCGTCAACCAGTTGACGTTTGTGCAACCTGTGTGACACTACGATTATGTAACCTTGGATACTCTTTTAGTCTGAACTCGAACCAGACTGGTTATGGGCCCAGACCCAATTCCATAAAGAAAAATGGCTACAAGTTCATCAAATAATCTTCCGTCCATCGAAAGGCTACTTGGTCGTGAAAATTGGCCCACGTGGAAGTTTGCCGTGGAAACCTTTCTCGAACTGGAAGAGCTGTGGGAAGCGGTAAAGCCTGAGGATGAATCAAAGGTGAGCCCGCAGAAGTGCCGGAAAGCGAGAGCAAAAATCATTTTGCTTTTGGACCCGACAAACTACGTTCACGTAAAAGATGCGCAAACAGCCAGGGAAGTGTGGAAGAAGCTGGAAGCGGCTTTCGAGGATACGGGACTAACGCGGCGCGTGGGACTTCTGCGAAAACTCATAAACACAACGTTGGCATCGTGTGCTTCTATGGAAAAATTTGTGAACGACATAGTAAGTACAGCACACCAATTGCGTGGAATTGGTTTCGACATCAGCGAAGAGTGGATTGGCACGTTGCTTCTTGCCGGGTTACCTGATGAATACAAGCCGATAATTATGGCGCTAGAAAATCCGGAACAGCGATAACTGGTGACATTATAAAAGCTAAGTTGCTGCAGGAAGGCTCATCGAACGCGTCATTGGAGAAGGCTGTTTTTCTTGGTACAGCAAAGCAACAGTGGAAACCGAGACAACAAAATGGCGATTCGTCGAAGCAGACGAAGGGACCGAAGTGTAGACGATGCGGTAAATTCGGCCATATTGCCCGAAATTGCGCGGCGAATGCTGCTTCGTTGAGCGCCGTGCTGGGAACGGGAATAATGAGCTGTGCGGACAATAGTGCGTGGTACTTCGATTGATTGTAAAATGTTCCGACGCCCCTGAATCGAAGTTTGTTGGAAAGCGAATGTGCGTCAAGCGGTACTGTTAGAGCAGCGGACAAGCAAGCTATGCAAGTTATTGCGAAAGGTACTATTAGGTTGAAGCTGAAAGGCAGTTTGACGAATACAACGGTAGAAAATGTTAAGTACATTCCGGAAATATCGAACAATTTATTATCGATCAGCCAAATAGTTAGGCGAGGCAAAGAAGTTCGATTTACTAACAGGGGCGTAAAAGTGATAGATTCAATTGGTGTTACAATAGCAACCGGTAGTCACGATGTTACGAATGGTCTATTCCCGTTAGAACAAAAGAACAACAAATTCGCAATGGTGGTTACACCCAAAATGGTAGATGCGATAACGTGGCACCTTAATATGAACAGTTTAAAAATATTAAAGGATGGAATAGCCTCTGGAATAACTTTCAATAGCATCGAAACCAAAAATTGCGTTACGTGTGCCAAAGGAAAGCAATGTCGTTTGCCATTTCCGAGAGTAGGTAGTCGTGCTCAAGAAGTTTTAGAAATCGTTCATACAGATATATGCGGTCCAATGGAAGAAACGTCACTAGGAGGAAAAAGATATTTTATATCGTTCATAGACGACAAAACAAGAAGAATTTCAGTCTATTTCCTAAGGCAAAAGTCAGAAACGGAAGTGTTATTATTATTATTATTATTATTATTATTATTTATTTTCAAATTGTTTGCCCTGTAGGCTATACAAAGTCCGAGCTTAGAATTTAAACGGATGGACAAACATGGCCGAAGGGAGTAAAAAGGGACAGGGGCCGAGGAAAGGGATTAGGAGACAGTGGACAAGAGACGAGAACGGAAACTGGCAAAGGACGTGTTGTGATCGAACAGGTGACCAACGGCGTGAAGTCCGATAGTGCGCGCAGCCAAGGGTCATTCTGGGCGAACAGCGACCGGCGTATGGGAATGTGCAAAGGAGGTCGGACCCGCAGCCTGTGGGAAGGAACATAAAAAGGAATGGCTGCGAGAAGGACGGGAGAGTCAATGCGACCATGGAGGATGTTGGCAATCAGTAACGAGCGTGCATGACTGTGGCGGTCCTTGACGCTGACCAGTCCCAGCAGGCGGCACCGGACCGAGTAGGGAGGCATGGTAGCAGAAGGGTCATTCAGGAATCGCCGAACGGCAAGACGCGTGAACTTCCTCTGCACCCCCTCCAATCTGTCCATCGCTGTGACGCCCGCCGGAGACCAGACAACGCAAGCGTAGTCGAGGATGGGTCGAACCCAGCAGCAGTACAACGCCTTCAAGCATAGGGGGTCACGAATTTCTGTTGACATGCGGGCGATGAGTCCGAGCAGCCTGCTGGCCCGTTCGACGACTGAATCCAGATGCGACCTGAAAGTCAGCCGGTCATCGAGCCACACCCCGAGATCCTTGACTACGGTCACACGAGGAAGAGGCAGGTCACTGAGATGGTAGTTGTGCACCAGTTTGTCGGGAGAGCGACCAAACGAGATGACACAACACTTCGCCACGCATAGCACCAGACCGTTGACGGTACACCAAGCCGAGAAGGCGTCTGCAAAGTGTTGCAGTGAGAGAGGATCGTTGGACGAGGACACAGGAAGATAAAACTTAACATCGTCGGCGTACATCAGGCAGCCCTCGGGAGGGAGAACGCCGACGCAATCCGAGATGAAAAGAGTGAAAAGGAGGGGACTCAAGACGCTCCCCTGAGGTACACCAGATAAGCCAGTGAACGGATCAGAGAGGGACCCCTCGAACCGGACCCTGTACGTCCGATCCTGTAGAAAGGACTGGAGCCAGCGCAGAAGTGGCCCCCCGAAACCCATCCGCTCGAGTTTGGCTAACAGTAACTGGTGGGGCAAGCAGTCAAATGCCGCCTTAAAGTCGGTATAGATGACATCGACTTGCCCCCCTGAAACAAGACACGGGTACAGGACTTGCAATAGGGATATAAGATTAGCAACGGTGGAGCGTCTGGGCATGAAACCATGCTGGGTGGATGGGATAATAGGTTGAACACAAGGAAGGATAGCAGAGTGGATAATAGACTCGAGGACTTTAGAGACAGCACAAAGGAGGGAAATGCCTCGGTAGTTAGAGGTGGACGTACGGCATCCACTCTTATGCACCGGGACCAGCCAAGCAGACGCCCACATGGCGGGAAAGCTCCCATCCCTGATCGACCGAGAGAAGAGCCGAGCAAGGACGGGGGCGAACGCTTCCTTGGCCTGGATCAGTACCGAATGCCGTCGGGACCGGGGGAGTAGGAGCATTCCAGCTTGTTAAGTGCAGCGATCACCGAGCGAACATCAATACACACGGAGTCGACATGGACTGCGTCACGCGGTACATTCGCCACTCCAGACGAGAGGGACGCTGTAGAATGTGCTGGGTCGACAAAAAGCCCAGCAAAGTGTTCAGCAAACAGGTTACTGATCGCTTGGGGAGAGGAGGCCGAGCGGTTGCCCGAGGACATAGTGGAGGGGATACGGGAGTGGCCTCTGCGCTGGTTGACGAACCACCAGAACGACCGAGGATTGGAATACAGCCTCCCCTGAATGCGCCGGACGTGTGTCCTGAGGCGCACCCGGTTATAGCTGCGGTAGGCGGACGCAGCGTACTTGAATACACGCAGATGGTGCTGGGAACGGGAGACATGATACGCACGAAGCGCACGCTTAAAATCAGACTTAAGAGCACGGAGGTGACCGTCAGACCACAACGGGTGGGTTGGGGGGTGAAAGACGGGACAGCAGGAGGATAGGAAAGACGAGATCACAGACGTAAAATTAGCAGCCGCGACGTCGAGGGTGTAGTCAGCTTCCAGGAAACTCCATTCGTGATCCAAAATAAGGCCGGCGAGTTTGGCTCGATCGAGCTTACGGTAGTCTAATTCCCGCAATCGTACTGAAGGAGCCGGATGGATGGTGTTTGCGGACGAGGAAGGTTGAACCGCTAGGCACATTTCCAACGCTGGGTGGTACATATCTTCAGGCAGCAGGTGCAAAGCAGCATGGTAGATGGAGCCAAGTACCTCGGTGGCAGGGGAATTGCCCAGGATCAGATCGAGTTGTCTTCCGTTGGCGTTACATATCCCAGAGAGTTGCGTGAGTCCGTTTATGTTCATTCCATCGATGAACGCAACGTCGCATTGGGCAAAACTAATCGGACGGAAGAACGGCGGAGTGGCAGGGTCAGGACCCCAGGTGATAGACGGCAGATTAAAATCACCAGCGATGAGGACTGCGTCGTTTGGGCCGAGTTGCTCAGCTAAAGCGCTGATCCCGTCATTGAGACACTCGATGGTAGCCGAGCGGGCACTCAGGTCAGGAGGGATGTAGATGGCACCCAAGAGCAGGACAGAGCGGCAAAGCTTGATGCGCACCCAGACAGCCTCAAGTGACGGGAAAGGAGAGCAGACCTGGGTAACGGCAAGCGATGAGGAACAGGCAACGAGCGCACCACCACCACGAGAGCGAGAGCTGTTTACGCAGCTACGATCGCAACGGAATGTAACGTAGGTGTCGTCGAACATCAGCGATGATGGGATGGAGTCGTCCAGCCACGTTTCGGTGAGCATGATCACATCAAAGTCAGACGAGGATACAGCCAAGCGAAAAGTGTCAAGCTTCGTCCGGAGACCGCGTACGTTTTGGTAGTAGCAGTGCAATTCCGGACACGACGGTGCACCGATCGGGCCAGCATTAAGTGCGAAAGGGTTGGCTCAGCACTTGCATGTTTTGACTGCGAGTCAGGATCCTTTGCCTGTTTATGGGCGGGGCGGAGGGCTGCAGAGGGGACCGTCGAGGCGTGGTGACCGTACCAAGATCCGATGGTGCAGAAGTGCGCGGTGACGAAGGTGAGCAGGAACCAGTGTGAAGTAGTGTGCGGTTGTGGATCGACACTTCATGCCGGGAGGCGTTGGTGAGAGGCTGCGGTGACTCACGTTGGTCGGGAGCACGGGTGCGATTGTCCAAGCGGGGAGCGAAGACGAACTCTCTCACACGTATACCCGTAGGCCAAGAATCGGGCCGGAGAGCCTTCTCACGGCAGGATTCAGGGATACGCACTTTGAACGAGAGAGTTCGCCGTGATGCCGGGCTAATTCCTCTGCTCAGGAGCGAGAAAGCGAGCACATCCTCCGTGGCAAGCCGCCGGCTCACGGATGCAGTCACTTGGTCGACAGTGACGTGATTGGCGAGCCCCATGAGATGAATCCAGAACCGTTGTGGGACGCGGCCCTGAGCGGCTACTAAGTTGGGCGACGCAACGCATGAGCCGGAAATCGCATTGTGAGCCGGTGCATTAGAATGGCTTGCAACCTCGGCGTAGGAGGTAGGACGGAAGGACTGTGATGAAGGTGAGCTGTGGTCGATGCAGCCAGTGATGACATTCGCTGCAGTGCTGGTGGAGTGAGATGAGCCGGCCTTAATCAGTGCATGCATCTCACTAGTGAGCGGCGGAATGATGGCCTCCTTTAGTGACTCGACGAGTGCACCGAGTGCCGACTGGAAGCCTGCTTGCAGTCCGACCTCCTTCAAGGCCCTGCTTCGCTGGTTGGAGAGGACCTTAGTGCATCCGGGACAACTCCAATGGACGCAGGGGTGTAGCTTGATACCAGCCAGGATGGAATCCGGGATCTTGGTGCAGGCATCATGAAAGCAAGCCTCGCAGATGGCACACCTAGTCACATCTGAGCCCGGTGCGAGATCGTTCGCACAGGCAAAACAAACCGCCGCCATTGTCCTGGCAAAGCAAGAGACGCGATCACAAGAACCCGCGGGATGCACAGCAACTTGTAAACCTGCACGATGACACAGGACAGACGATAAAGATGAAACTGGACAGCGATGAGTATATTTGGACAGGAACAACGATATTTGGTAATAGCACACGGTTTAACTGATGAAATTTTCAATTTTAGAGGAGCCGAATGGGAGGCACAACCGGACCCAACCAGTGACAGTGACAGATTGATGCTTTTGAACAGTTTCGTACCATATCAGAGAGAGAGAGACCGGACGCAAATTAAAAATATTGCGTAGCGACAATGGGAAAGAGTACATGAATAGGTTATTCCAAAATCGATTGAGAGAGTTAGGGATTAAACATCAAACGTCTGCAGAATATACCCCAGAGCAAAATGGCCTAGCAGAAAGATTCAATAGAACAATAGTCGAAAAAGCGCGATGTATGCTATTTGATGCGAATTTATCTAAGCCATTTTGGGCAGAAGCCGTTCTAACGGCTAAGTATCTGACTAATAGATCACCCACAAAAGGACATAACTTGACTCCGGAAGAAGCATGGCATGGACGCAAGCCTAGTCTTAATCACATTCGTGTATTTGGAGCCAAGGCGATGGCACACATTCCTAAGCAAAAGAGGTTGAAGTGGGATAGGAAATCCAAAGAGGTAATTCTGGTAGGATATGACGAAACCACAAAAGCTTATAGACTTTTTGATCCGGAAAAGAATGATGTAATTAGAAGTCGAAACGTTATTTTTATTAACGAAAGTGGTAGTCATGAAACCGAAGTAGAAACTGGTAACGAGCCAGAACGTAACACGTTTGCAAGCTTAGATTACGACCCTACAGTTTCCGATAGTCAAGCTGAATCCGTTACCGAAAATCCTAATCCTCCAACATTACAGCCTTTTACGATGGATAGCATAAGTTGAAACGCGTTGAACGCCTTTGTAAACTCCGTTATCGCGTCTGGAAACCGGAATATGACATCTTGCAATCCTTCATCGCGTTTGTTACCTTCATTAATGATTCTTTAAACTCGAATATGATATTTGTAAACTTCATTATCGCCCTGTCAGATTGGAGGCCGGTTTGTTTTGGGTTTCATAGATGCAAATTGTGTACACATACATATATAGTCAACCATTCGAAAAATACGTTACTGTTCACAAATTGTATCCACGCTGTGAATCAATTATTTTAAACGATTGAACGGTTCTATTGAATATCTGTTATGGAAATGGTATATTGTGGTATACACAAATCATAGGAGGGCCCATAGAAACGGAAATGTAAGATTTATTCTTACCAATCTAGTAAGCTTAGATGTGCTGCGGTGAAGGTAATTGCAAGTGAGAATTTCAGATTCCGTGATAAACAAGCTCAGCGAAGGAGAAACAGGATTAATTTGCCCACTGAGGAGTAGTGAATTGGCCTTTTATTCCCCATTGAAACTGGAAAAGAAGTGTTGGCTCACGTTTATGCCAAACTCGCATATCGAAACTTTTACAATATCGAGATGTTCCTATGTAGCCTTTAAATTTAAATGTAAATGTGATATGCAACTAGTTCCTGTAAATGACCAGTGATTTATCAAATCATCCTTTGAATCCTTGCAGAATATAATAAAAACTATAGTTTGGTCGAAATAGCAAACAACAATGGTTTTCAGTGGTTTGAGATAAACTGATCCTCTGAAAATGTTTTGAACTGTGTATGAAAATGTTTTAAATCTAGGCCCTGCATGATTATTTGCATGGTATGCAACATTTTAGCGTGGGTTGTAGGAATTTATACATAGATCACCACAAAAATGAATAAAATATAAATAGCTTTCTTAGACTAGATGGGGTATCACAGATTTCTCAAAATAAACGCCCTAGTCCCTGCTCTTGCCCTTTGGTGTCCCCACACAGCATACACCTACACGTAGTGCTACATAGGGGCGGGCGTCTGGCTATCGAGCCGTGGTTCTACTTATCTAGCCCCTATTAGGCCTCGTTTCCGTTTTTTTGTTTAAACATTCCCGCGCTGGGATCGTTCTCTCGCTCGGGATGCCTGGCACTGGCGTGCATTTCTGTGGAGGCGTCTTGCCTCTCGCAGGCTTCCCTCGGCGTCGTCTAGAGCCACTTGCGCCGCGTCCTGGTGCTATGGGGTTGCGTCATGAAGCCGCAGACGCGCCAGGTTGCGTTGCATGGTGCTGGCGTAAACCCCGGTTGGCATCCGCTGTTGGCGTCGTCGGAGTAGCCTGCTGTCCAAAAGCTGCCTTGCTCTACGCCGGAAGGCCAACCGCGTGTCCGGGTCCATGGCCTGGATCCTAGCCTAGTGGGGTCACGACCGAACCTGCTCGTTCTCGCTCGATCTTGGGCCGCTGCCCGTACCGCTGCTTGTTCCGTTGCTCGCCGCCTGGCCGCTGCCGTCTGCCGCTAAGCGATGGCTTCCCTCTCGGTGGTCCAGAGCCGCTGGAGCTCGGAACAGATGATTCTTGCTGCCTCCTCCAGTCGAACCCAGGTCTCCGTGCTAGAGAGCAGGTGTTCGTGCATGTTGTCTGCGGTAACGGTTGCCAGCCCATGTCCAGACAGGAGCCGCTTGCGCACCCCGGCGAAACGGGGGCACTGGAACAGCACGTGTTCCGGCAACTCCTCGGCGTCAGGGCAGGCCGGACAGCCCGGGGATTGGGTAAAATTTTTGGCTGCGAGATACTGGCGGAAAAAGCCGTGCCCCGTCAACACCTTGGACAGGTAGAAGTTTACCCGTCCGTGTTTCCGGGCCATCCACCGCTCTACATCATCCGGTAGCTCCAGCGGACGAAAGCTTTCTTAGACTCGTCTTCGAATAATGAGGGCTCATTCAGAAAGCGGTAGGTTTGTTCGTTGCTTGTTGATTTCATCAAATCCCGTCGTTGCAGTGAAAGTTGCTGTTCATCGTCTTGAGCTGACACCATGCTTGTTTTCACATATGCACCCAGCAGGACCAGTGCCTCCAACGTGTCATTCTTTTCCAGTTTCAATGGGGAATAAAATTCCAATTCACTACTCCTCAGTGGGCAAATCAATCCTGTTTCTCCTTCGCTGAGCTTGTTTATCACGGAATCTGAAATTCTCACTTGCAATTACCTTCACCGCAGCACATCTAAGCTTACTAGATTGGTAAGAATAAATCTTACATTTCCGTTTCTATGGGCCCTCCTATGATTTGTGTATACCACAATATACCATTTCCATAACAGATATTCAATAGAACCGTTCAATCGTTTAAAATAATTGATTCACAGCGTGGATACAATTTGTGAACAGTAACGTCTTTTTCGAATGGTTGACTATATATGTATGTGTACACAATTTGCATCTATGAAACCCAAAACAAACCGGCCTCCAATCTGACAAGGCGATAATGAAGTTTACAAATATCATATTCGAGTTTAAAGAATCATTAATGAAGGTAACAAACGCGATGAAGGATTGCAAGATGTCATATTCCGGTTTCCAGACGCGATAACGGAGTTTACAAAGGCGTTCAACGCGTTTCAACTTATGCTATCCATCGTAAAAGGCTGTAAGACGTAGTGAGAGAACACATACCTTACCGATACGCTATAACGACTACGTAGGTCCAGAAACAGTAGTACGTCAGTCTTCTAACGATAGTGATGTGGCTGTAGCGCCGATAAATCCTCCAGACTTGCACGGGTTAGTAGCGGATCATTCAGACGGCCAAGTTATTATGCATGATCCACGTACTGTAGATGGAGCCTTACATAGAGAAAATGCTGCTAAATGGCGAGCGGCTATGAATGAAGAATATGAATCCCTCATGGGAAAGAGTACTTGGGTTTTAGAGAAACTACCATCAAACTGCAAGGCTATTGGCTGTAAATTGGTTTTTAAAACCAAAGCGAAGGAGGATAATAGTTCGATTCGCTACAAAGCAAGACTCGTCGCGCAAGGATTCACGCAAAAGTTTGGTACAGACTACGATGAAATATTTTCACCGGTAATGAAACAGCATACATTCAGAGTGCTTTTAACTTTAGCTAGCTAGAAAAACATGGTAGTTAAACACGTTGATGTGAAGAACGTATATCTGAATGGAAAGTTAACGGAAACCATATACATGAAACAACCTGAAGGGTACGTTACAGGTGATAAAGACACGGTATGTCGTTTGAATAGGAGTTTGTATGGCTTAAAGCAGTCAGCGCGTGTATGGCACCAAAAGGTCGACGAAACTTTCAAAGAAATAGGGTTCCATCAATGCAATTCAGACCCTTGCCTTTACACCAGAAAACATGTAAATTCCTTTGCTTACGTTTTGATTTACGTAGATGATTTAGTCATCGTGACCCGAACAAGCAATGAATTTGAAGGGATTTTAAAACATTTGCAAAATAATTTCAAAATGACAAACTTAGGAGATATACATAATTTCCTTGGAATTGAAATTGAAAAAGACAAAAATGGGTTCAAGTTAGGACAGTCAGGATACATCCGGAAACTTGTCAAAAGATTTAACTTGGAGGACGCCAAATCGTCGCCAATACCAGTTGAGGTAGGCTATTTAAAGCAGAAGGAGGAGGATTGTGAGCCTCTTAAAGACAACAAAAACATGTAACTAATGTTTGCATTTAAAAATAGACAAATTTTGACGACTTTTATGCAAAACCGGAAAACGCTAGCACCTTTCCGTTAACATCAAAATAAAGAGTAGCATTTCTTTAAATTTAGGACAAGTTTGACAACTTCAACATTTAAATTGAAGCCACCGTAGCCAAAACATTAAACCAGCTACGTTTGATATTATTGCTGAAAGATGCGAAAAAGATTTGCACAAAGCCGCTTGTAAGATGATATCCTTTCTTCAGAAGGGTTTTAGGTGCAGGTGCTTGTAATCTTCTCTTTCGGATTAAGTTCTGGTGAAGATGCTGCGGTAATCCGGGGTGTTCGCGTCGCGAAATTGCGTTGTTTCTTGGATGACTGAACTGGGACTGACTTGCCTTCGTTCGTCGTGATCTTTATTTTATAGTAAAGGTTTCTTTGTTACAATGGTCATCTGTTTAATGTTATCTGTTTTTAGGTTTCCTGCTTTGCCTGGAGAAAGACCTTTTTCCTGGTTCCGCTTTGAGACACTTCGTCATGCGCTCGGTTCGACGCGCGGTTCTCACGCTTTCTCTAGATGTCGTATGACACATGCCTATGCTCCGTTAGCGCCTCGAAGGTCGGAGTTGTGTTCTTTCTAATTTATGACTCATTAACTTAAGAGTGGGTTGACATTGACTCGCATGTTATGCAACATTGTAACCTAAGTCAAGGTTCTTCCTTCTATGGGTTACAAGTGGTTTGTGTTCTGGTTTCTGGGTTCTGGGTTTCGTATGTTCTTCCTATCACGAATTAAGCAACTTATTCCGTTCAGAAAACATCATACAGAGTGCAATTCACTTGTTTGGACATACCTGGCCACAGTAAATCATGCGCAAAAAGCATCGTAGGACCCATTGCAACATTTTAAAGTCCAACAGGAGTAGCATTTAGTCATGAATGGCTCACAACAACTGAAAAACATCTTTACACGATTGGTTTTGTCGGCTATGGCTAAAGTTTCGGCCAAGGACCGTAAGGCCGTCAGAATATTTTTCGAAAGTGCCTTAAAGATGTAACTCTACAACAAAAATCTACTTCATTCAATTAGATTGTTTAACGTTTTTCTTATCAACGATTAAAATTTGTCTATTTTTTATGCAAACGTTATGGACGGTGCTGTACTTTTTCAGCGCTCTGGGTCATTATGCATTATGTCATTATGTCACTGGGACATTACGCATAGGGATCGAGGCAGGCGGAGAAGCCTCGGTGCCATTTTTCAATGACCATGCGCCAAATTTTCTTTTGGACTTCATCAGTAACAATTCTGTCTCCATCATTTCTAATTTAGTATGCAAAGATCCCATCACCTCGTATATAGAGACCTCTGCAAGAGAAGAGAAAGGCACATTTACCATTAGAATCTTCATGCACACTTAGAAACTATCAATCGAACGATTTTGATAAGCACGTGTATCTCGTTCGATTTGCACCTGCTGATCTTCTTCCGACGGATCCCACAAAACAGTGTGCGACAACTACACAGGAGCTTTGACCTTTGGCAGAGAGCGCATTCTACCATTGATCAATTACGATAGAGCGTCACAATAATTTGCATCCATACAGACTTCAGACTCGTGTTGGAAGTGTTATCAGCAAGTCACGCGTGATCAGTTTTTGAAAGTGCTTTCCTGTGAGATAAACTGTTGAATAAAAAAATCGTGAAAAAAATGCAGCAAGAATTTAAACGTTTGCGGACAACTGGTGCGCTGTATCGTCGGTCTGTGGCTCGGGAAAAGCTGCTGCAAGCTGGAGCGGGTTCCTCTGGCTCTACAGCCATTCCATCAAGCGAGCCAGAAGCGCATTCCAGATCTTCGGAACAAGAGGAACTTCGTCCGGAGCTTGACGTCGAGGTCGAACCTTCCGTCGTCGATCAAGATGAAAGTTTTTCCGATGACGATGACGATAACGAAGACGAGGAAAACTTTGACTGTATCGATGTTTTGCCTTTGTTAATGGGACTGAGGTATTGGGCATTGTCCACTAACCAGTCTACCCATTCGGTAAACATGGTTTTGAGGCTTTTCCTCAAAACGGGCGCCAAATTTCCTAAAACTGCCCAGACACTCCTCGGAACCCCTGACAGCCCATCGACGGAGATAGTTGAAATTAGCGGCTGGCGGTTCTGGTACAACGGAATCGGAAAATCGCTGTACAGCTATTTTCGGTAAGTAACATATTTGAAGGGTATAAAATTTGGGTGAATGCTAAAAATTTTATGATCTTATGGTTGCAGCTCTAAGAAAATCCGTCTCAGCGAAATATCGCTGAATTTTTCAATCGATGGGCTGCCATTGCATAATAGCAGCAATATGCAATTTTAGCCAATTTTATACAATATACACGAGATGCCAGAAGAACCGGTCATGGTTTTTTTGCGGACTCACGAAACCACTAAACGTGAACGAGTATTTGGGGCCCATGTGTCATGAAATAAACAAACTTCTCGAGCACGGATTAAGCATCGATGGAAAGTGGGTTGTGGTGAGGCTGCGCGCTACCATTGGCGATACTGTAGCTCGGTGTTTTATAAAGGGTAAATATATTTTACATCTGCAGTTTACTTATGTCGTAATCATTTTTAATTTTTCTTTTTTACATCTTGTTCTCAGGTGTAGTTGGCCATAACGGATACTCCAGCTGCCAGAAATGCACCACAAAAGGGCGCTATGTGGCCCGTTATCACAAGGTGGTGTTTACCGGCGTGGGGGCAGAAAAACGGACCGACCGGTCGTTGTTGGCGATCGCCTTCATCTAATCGGCTTGGGAGTTACTAAGCGCTTATGGAAGAAGGGTACCATCAGTCGGAAGTGGTCCGAGGAACAACGAAGAAACATAACGGAGGACCTAGCCCGCATCCATCTTCCAATCTGCGATCCGTGAACTACTCTCAGTTCTGGAAAGGATCAGAGTACGCGTCATTCCTCCATTACGCCGGCTTTGTTGTGTTGAGGGACAACATGGACGTACATCAGTACAATCATTTTATGAAATATTTTTGGGCTGTATCCTTGTTGTCCTCATCGCCGTTTAGAGTATACTGGCCCATCGCTGGGGAGCTGCTTGTACGATTCATTCAAGAGTTCCCTAGCGTCTACGGCGAACAGATGATGACTAGTAATGTTCACAACCTTCAGCACCTCCTGGACGAATGTGAACGTTTCGGACCACTGTCAACGTTTTTGACGTACCCGTTTGAAAACAAATTATACCACCTGAAGCGCTAGATACGAAGCGGGCATAAAAGCTTAGACCAAGCCATCAATAGGTTGTCGGAATTAGAAAAGTTTCGATCAGAAAATTCCAGAGCGTTCGAAATTAAAAAACCTAAACTAAAGATAAATGGTAGCCGGGTCACAGCCTGCGTACGGCCAGGTTTGGTTTTGAAAAATGACCCAAAGAATTGCTGGTTTCTATCAAAACACGGCGAAATGATTAAATTTGTATCAGCCATCGTGGACCAAAGTGGACTTAAAATTACTGGCCAAAAACTTCACCGAACAGAAGAGTTCTTTGTAGAACCTTTTGATTCGAGATACATTTATATTTATAAAGGCTTTTGCAACACAGTTAATATAACAACACAATCGTATAATGAAATAAGATGTAAGTTTGTTAACATAAAAATGGAGGACGAAGGTAGTTTATTCGTGCCTTTATTCCACACAGTCGTGGAAAAGTCAATATAACATGAATAAGTAAACAGGATAAGAGCGGGCATACGTAGTACAATACTCTCCGTCTTTTCAAACTACATCATCCACATCATTGGAAACAATGATGCTGCGATTGATGTAGACGTCCTTTCATGTTCTTTGTAAACTCTATCTATGTGTCATTATGTTAATGACAGTCCAACATGTAGTCCTAAAAATAGTATATAAGAAAAATGTTGGTACACACTTGAATAAATGTTTTTATAAAAAATATAAAACAAAAAGTAGAATTATGGTACAAGTTCAATCTTTTTCTTTTTATTTTTCGTGGCAAGAAGTTGTAGTTCCTTCGGGTATGTGAATACGTTCCTTAGCATGCCTAAACGTATTTCTAATAAAGTATTTATATAATAGAAATATTTCTAAGAAGTATTATACAAAATATAATCTAATATATTATACGACGGCTGACAATAAAGTAAGGTCTCCAACGCTGTAACTTCGCCGGATCACGCGCTAGGCGAAATCTGGCAACACCGCCGTGTTCCTTGGTTCCCCCACTACCACTTTGCTGCTGGGTGAGGCTTCCCCGACCGCTCAGTCTTGGCTGAGCAGCCGTCATCGATGGAGGTACCCCTTGCGTCAGCGTCCAAGTGCGAATTGCGTTCTGTAATACGGTTTTTGAGTGCGAAAAAGGTGACACCTATTGAAATCCATCGTCAACTAGTTGAAGTTTACGGGGAAAAGTGTATGGACATAAAAAACGTGCGTAAGTGGAGCCGCGAGTTCAATTTCGGGCGCACTAATGTTCAAGACGAGGAGAGAAGTGGCCGACCGTCGGTCTCGTATGCGATTGTTCAAGCAGTGGAGGCAGAAATGCTCAAAAACCGCCGTGCGACCATTAGGGACTTGGAAGAGAAGCTTGGTGGAGACCGACTACCACATCTTCCTCGCCCTGAAAAAAACATCTCGGAGGGAAGAAGTTTGAAAGTGACGCGGAGGTTCAGAAAGAGGTCAACACCTGGCTGCGCGAGGCGGACGGAGAGTGGTATTCTGCCAGAATAGACAAGTTCATCGTGCGGATGCGCAAGGTGTTGGAAAAAAATGGCGATTATGTAGAAAAGTAGCCAAGACCTTGGCCTTTCCAATGGTGTATCGCTTTTTGTAAATAAATGTCATTTTCTATGAAAAAAAAAAATTAGAGACCTTACTTTATTGTCAGCCCTCGTATTTAGAAAACATAAAATATCGCACGTAATACATCGGATTATTTCACGTACGTTTGAAGAGGACCGAGTGGCCAGGCAGAATGGCTTCTACCGATTTAGATGCGAAGCGGACTTCCAAACGGCGGGGGAAACGGACTTTCAATTAAACGCAACAACGATCGGTTCTAGATCTCCCTGGCACTTCCAGGTGAAAACTGCGGGCCTTTATTATAATGTCTTGGTTTTTTATATACTACAAGCTGACCCAACGAACTTCGCCTCGTCCAATTTTTTAATATTGAAATAACAAAGCATTGGAACTCAACTGACTTCGTTCCATACTAACAATACGCTAATATTGGAATAACAAAGTATTGAAACTCAAGGGGGGCTTTATAGATTCGGTGCATGAAGATGTCGATACATAACAATAACAGATCCATCTTTAAGTCGCAGCATATCCGACAAATCCAAAGAATGTTTTAAAATTCCAGTTTTTCCATTTTTTTTTGTTCAAAAGCGATGTGAAGCATCCTCGGCGATGTCATTTTTATACGTATCTCACAATCAACGGGACTTTTTATGGCTTCATCGAAATAATCTTTCTATTAAGTATAGATACTTTAGTCCTTTCCGTTAATGCCAAAAAACGCCATATCCCCCCGCCATATCAGGCGACGTACTTGCATACTTGATTGATAGATTTCCCTGAACTTAAATACTCAAAATTCATATGTGTTTAGCAAGAAAGCTCTTTCTGTCACTCAACAAAATACATTCAACGTCTATCAGAACCAAATATACGTGATCTAGGCGATCGCTTGTTGATGATCCGAGATTAAATTATTCGATGATCCGCGAATTCGGACTCATTATTTGTCACAATTGTAATCGGTATGGGTAAGAAGGAAAAAATCCCAGAACTTCTTTAAGATTGGCCAAGCGGTTTTCTTAGTTTAAATTATACATCGTATATTTGATTTGATTGTATGGAAAATGCAATTTTCACAAATCTTTCCATTATCCGGCTTTTCCTTACACAATATTAAAGTTGTCTTTTTTTAAACCTTCCATGAATAAAAACTAACAAATAATCAAATTACATCGTCAAGATTGGCTCAGCCGATTTTGAGTTTTAGCGTTAAAAAAAACAAACACTCATTTTTCAATTTTTTTACGGAAAAAAGCATTTTTCGAGTTTTCTGGGGTTCTGGCTTTTCTTAAGGATTTTTCTAACTTGTATTGTTTTTATTGGGCTAAAAGAAACAAATCATCAGAAGACTTTGTTGGGATAAGTCCAATCATTTTAGTCAGAGAAGGTAATTTTTTTTTATATGGAAAAAAACCGTTTTTACTGAATTTCCCTTTTTCCGGCTTTTCCTTGGGAATTTTCAAATTCTCTTTTTTCTTAAACCTTCCTTGGGTAAAAAGGAACAAATCATACGAAGACGTCATCAAGATTGGTCCAGCCGATTTTGAGTTTTAGCATCACGAACATACAAACATTCATTTTTATAGATATAGAGAAGAGAAGAAGAGAAGAAGAAGAAGAAGAAGAAGAAGAAGAAGAAGAAGAAGAGATTAAGCCGGAGAACTGTATTGTTGTCTACACCGAACTACGCTGCGCAAGTTCGGTGGGTCAATTTGTTTAATATAAAAAGAATGATAATCTTTGATTATCGAATACCCGTCAGTTAGAGGTTATTTTTTAGCGTCTTCTTTTCGGCGATTTGTTTGGTACAGTAGGCAGTGAAAAAGTTTTCTCGGTTTTGTACGTGCTAGAAAAACGCAAAATATGCAATCAATCGCATACGTTAGGTAAAGAGGACATATTAATTGAATTAGTGTGTGGTTTATGCTCCATCATGTTAACCATCAGCCTTGCCATTGCACAGGAAGGTGAGCAAATGAATCAACCTTCGGGAAACGATGCGTATATGGGAACAAATATGCGTCAAACACCCAACGGCAACACCGACCATTTTTTAGGTCAGCAGCCGCAATCTCAGCAAGATTGCCAGTTTATGCAATAAACTTATCAGCTAGCAATTACATCAAAGTAAAACTGAATATGTCAAAAGATGAATACAGCATACTTATTTTAGATACAGGTGGAAACATATCTCGATTCAAAATGAACAAAGTCAATCAAAACCAACTAATAAACACCAATAGGAAAATCAATCTGAAAGATCTTAGCAACACAGTAACTACAACAATAGCAGCAACATCGTCAAAAATGAAATTTGGAAATAACTGGGTTGAACATGAGTTTCATCTTTTACCATCAACCATCGACATTAATGCAGATGGAATTCTTGGAAAAGGTTTTCTGACAAAATTCATGTGCAACATTAACTACGAACATTGGTTACTTCAATTTCATCATAAAGGTGAATTTATATCGCACCCGATTGAAGAAGGGGCCAGCAATCGAGTAGTTTTGCCATTTAGAAGTGAAGTCATTCGAAAAATTAAATTAGCTAATGTGCAAGAAGATTCAATAGTACAAGCAGAAGAAATTAAACTAGGCATATTTTGGGGAAACACAATCATCACACAAAACAAACAGTACGTTAAATTCATTAATACAACCGAAGAAAATGTAATTTTATGTTTGAATTCATTTAAACCAAAAACAGAACCACTGAGAAATTACAACATTCTCAAGTTCATGAACAACAACAGTAGCAACTTAAACCGAGTACAAACAATTCTTGATCAAATTGAACTTAGCAAAGCACCATTAGAAGCACAGAAAGATCTTGAAAAATTGATCATTGATTACTCAGACATCTTTTGTGTTAACGATGATCCTTCTTCTTCTTTCGATATGCGAGTCGGGGTATATCCTCCTACGCTAAGTCGAACAATTTGTTCCCTTACACGTAATCAGAGGCGTACCAACTCTGTCCGAACTCCTATGAAGGGGCTCGTCCTTTAGGACCGGCTATAATAGCCATATGTCCAAACGATGATCCGATGACAACTAACAACTTTTATACACAACAAATTCAATTCAAATTCAATGTAACGTACCTAATGACATTCCGAATTACAAACAAATTCATTCACAAGCAGATGAAATCAAAAAGCAAGTCGATAAAATGCTGAAAGACAACATTGTAGAACATTCTGTCTCAGCATACAACTCACCAATTCTTCTGGTACCGAAAAAATCAGAAGAGGGAAACAAAAAATGGAGACTAGTTGTAGATTTTCGACAATTAAACAAGAAAATCGTGACTGACAAATTTCCATTACCAAGGATTGACACAATTTTAGATCAATTAGGGAGAGCCAAGTACTTCAGTACTTTAGACTTAATGTCAGGCTTCCAGCAGATCTCTCCAGAGTTGTGTGCAGTGGTTAACCCCTGGTCACAGCTTTCCGCAACCGCATGCGGTTGCGTTTTTTCACATGGGAGAGATAGGAGCTGTCATGGGCTGTCACCGCAGACGCACGACCTTGCGGTTTCTGTACTAAAAAATCAAACGAGTTTGATTCTTGCCGCAGACTATTGCGTTTGTCAATTGCATCTGTCAATCGAATGTGTCAATTCGGGCGGGAAGCGATGGATGGGAAAGTAGCAACGAATGGAAATAAAAGAATGAATTTCGAAGAAATGAAACCAATGTATGTTTGTTGCGTAGCATGTACATTCGAGTAAAACCTTGTAGTAGAACGACAGAAAGCGACAATGATGGACGACGAATTGCTTATTAGCTTGGTTCAAACTCATAAATGTTTGTGGTGCCCAGCTGATGTCAATTATAAGAGTTTGAAAGCCAAAGTAGCAGCATGGCGTCCGATTAGTGATATACTAGGAACAACTGGTAAATATTTAAATTTCAGCATAGCATAATTCTCTATGCCATCCTTCGGTATGTTTCAGGTCAAGCACACAGGGAGGGAGATATGACATACCGAATGTGATCTGTGAATTGGTCTTGCATACATTGAGCTTAAACATACTTGTTAACACGTTAAGCGCTATGCGCAAATTGCACTACTTTCCGTTCTGCCAGCGATTCGTAGAAACACCGGTCTACCTAACGGGTCCGAGCAGACCGACGCCGGCTTACGGGAAAGAACACTATCGGCCCCACGGGCCCGACGTAGCGCTTAAACGTGTTAACCTAACCCGAATCCATTGATAAAACTAACTGTTTCCAAACTAAGCTACTGGTTATTTATAGCAAATTAACCTACCATAGATCTATACAACCTATCTTTACTAAACTTACATATACCTGTACCTTATCTATTTCTAAAAATATTTCTTAAACTTACCTATAACTTATATCATTAGTCTATAACAATTCTATTTACATAAAAGTAGTCTTTAAAACTATCTCGTAATCTACAAGCTTCACGCGATGGGTGATTGTACGTTCTCCCTACATTAGTGGTTGAGCTTGGTAATGTTGGAGAATGACCCGCTGGTATTGCTTCATTTATACAAATACAGTCGACTCTCGATAACTCAAACGTTCGATAATTCGAAGTATATCAGTAGTCCCTTGAAAAACTCTCACTATTTCGAAAAAAAACAATACGATTTGGTACACTCGATAATTCGAAGTAAAATTCGAAGCTAGGTTGCTCTTTTCACGCGGTAATTCGAAGCTGTACCCACTCAACTCGCAACAATTCGAAGTTCTGAGTGAGTTGAAACGATAGAACGCGTCACATCGCGGGTGCCATGTAAACCGCTGTTTAAACTTGCCTGGAATTCCCGGTGGCGGGAACGGGAAAAAGTAGCCCAGATTCGACAGAATATCCAGCGGGAACGAGCTTATTCGTCCGATCTGTCAAAGTGA